>NW_024068229.1:0-197873 GCF_009389715.1 Phoenix dactylifera
AATGAATTAACATTTTCTCTCGAACTCCAAATTAAGACAAACAAGAAAGGGGATCTTCATTGACCAAAGTTAGTCCACAAGAAAACTCTTATAGAAGATTGACATGAAGAAGGTATGTCTATGACCCCATCTTGTAGAATTTGAAAAGGATGAGCAAGGTAGATCGATTGTTTTAAAGCTGTATTGAAGCATGATAGAATAATTATTTTATCATACAGCTAGTAGACCAGATTGTATACTCATTATGTACCCTTGTGCAAGACTTCAATCTAACTCTAATGAATCATATTTTATTGATAACAAATAAATCATAATCTGAATTTTGATAGAAATAACTATTTAAGATAATTTGATTAAAACTTAGCTAGCATGTCTTATTGATAATTATCTTAAGCAAATAGAATCTAAGCTAAATTGATTATGAAAATAAGAAATTGATTTGACCTTGATGAATCTTCCTATTGCCTCACATGCTTGTTCTTGAACCATTTTGGTTAATGAAACTATCTCTTTAGTTCAAGTGACATGTGCTTGCTTATATTTAGGCAATCTCTTGAGTAAAGTGACTCAACATTCAATTATTGTTGTTACGGGGGAAATAAGCCGCCATGCCCCACGTGACCGGCACGCGCGCCCAGGAAGACTACGGCTGCCCTTTGATCCAGCGCTCCGACCCCAAGTCAGACGTCCTCGGCTCCGCAGCCCGACCCCGAGTCGGCTGCCCTTTGATCCCGCAATCCGACCCCGAGTCGGACGTCCTCGGCTCCGCAGCCCGACCCCGAGTCGGCAGCCCTTTGATCCAGCAATCCGACCCCGAGTCGGATATCCTCGGCTCCGCAGCCCGACCCCGAGTCGGCTGCCCCTTGATCCAGCGCTCCGACCCCGAGTCGGAGATCTCTTGATAACGACAGGCTATTCCCCAGAGGCACGCCGCGGCCTCCTGCTCCACTACTCCCTGCAACGGCCGTATCCGATGCTGCTCCACGATCTCCTGCATCAGCCGTACAAAGCGGAGCCCCACTATGCCCTGACGTGGCCGTACCCGGTGCTGCTCCACGACGCCTTGTAACGGCCATGTCAGTGGCCACACCATCGTGCCCCACGATAACAAACCCCCCTGAGAGACCCCCCAGCCAGGTATATATGCGGCTGGGGGGAGAAAGGGGGGAGGTGAGCAATATCTCCCAGAGCACTCTCTTACTTGCGATTATCACCTCTCCTCCTCCTCCAATCTCCTCTGACTTGACCGTCGGAGGGCCATCACCACCCTGGTGGTGGTGCAAGGCTTGTTTGCAGGTTTCTTGGCGGAAGGTGGAGCGCAACCAACACCAACCAAGACAACTCAGACGGAACCCCGTTCACACCGCAGTGCCAATCGTTCTCGGTTTGGACCACCAGCAACAGTTGGCGCTAGAAGGAGGGGCCGAATCTTAGAACGATCGTAATGGCACGGCGACGTGGTCGTGGAGCTTCCAATGCTTCCGGTCGCGGAGCCTCTCGCGCCTCCGGCCGAGAGGCTGCTGCGTCCCCAACGCACTCTCAGCAGCACTCCACCGCCCCTTCTCCCATTCAGACGGTCGAAGCTGCTCAGTTCGACCAGCTAGCCCAGCAAGTTCGCACCCTCGCGGAGGCAGTGCAGAATCTGCAGGGTGTGATCTCTCGGGTGCCGCAACGGGCTCAGGAGCCGCTGCCCCCCGAGCACTCGCCTCTTCCTCACAACCCGCGCTCCTTCCTCTCCCACGGAGAGGAGCGCCGGCGCGAGGAGGATTCTCGAGTGCGGTCCATTCTGCCAGGACCTTCTCATCGGAGCTGTGCGGGGTACGAGAGGCGGACCCGGGCGCGTTCTCAGACACCCCAGTCCTCGAGGGGCCCGCACTCCAGTCGGTCCCCCTCGCGCCGCTCCTTGTCCCCCACCCACCGGTCGCGCTCCCTGGACCGGCGGGTGGACGATCTCCACAGACAACTCCAGGTCCTGAAGGGCCACTCCAAAGATCCCTTCGCTGACTTGGAGATCTCCTCCCAGCCGGCGCTTGCCTCGAGGATCCTGCGGACCCCGAACCCGCCGGGGTTCAAAATGCCGGCGATCGAACCCTACGACGGGGCGGCGGACCCGCAGGGACCACGTGGAGAGTTTCAGGACTCTTATGCTCCTCCATGGAGCATCGGATTCGCTCCTCTGCAAGGCCTTCCGGGCGACCCTCCGTGGCCCGGCAAGGGCATGGTTCGCCGGCCTGGAGGCTAACTCCATCCAGTCCTTCGACCAGTTCACCCGCTTCTTCATCAGCCATTTCGCCGTCAGTAGCAGGCGGCGACTGGTCTCCGACTCCCTCTTTGATGTCCGGCAAAACGAGGGAGAAAGCCTGCGGGATTATCTCACCCGCTTCAACAAGGCTACACTGGAGGTCCGGAACCTGAGCCAGGAAGTGGCTCTCTCAGCCCTGAAGCGTGGCTTCCGGAAGGGCAGACTCACCTTCTCCCTGGACAAACGCTTGCCGCGGAGCTTCCCGGAGCTGTTATCTCGGGCAAACCAGTATGCAGACGCCGAGGAGGCAGCATCCCACCGGAACAAGGAGGCCGCCGAGGCCTCTCTAAAGCCCGGGAAGAAAAGGCGAAAAGAGGCACCCCAGAGGAGGAGCCCGACGCCTCAACGCCGGCGCAGAAGCCCGTCACCAGCAAGGAACCACGGCGCCACACGCCCTCGTTCTCCGCACCGACGCTTCAACCGGTACACCCCACTCCTGGCCCTCCGGGCCCAGATCCTCATGGAGGTCAAGGGGCGGGAGGACCTCCCGGTCCCGAGGCAGATGAAGAAGATCCCTGGGAGGAGGCCTTCTCGGGCGTACTGTGAGTACCACCGAGACCACGGCCACGATACCGAAGACTGCTTCCAGCTTCGGGACGAGATCGAGGCTCTCATTCGCCGAGGGCGTCTCGGTCGATATGTAAACGACCGACGTCCCCCGGCAGACCCGCGTCCGGCCGACCCGGCCCCTCAGGAGCCTCGGGAGCAGAATCGACCCGTTGCGGGAGTGATCCACACCATCACTGGGGGCTGCTCTCGGCCCGTGAGGAACGCAGGGGGCTCGGCGGAAGCATCAGGAGTGGCCGTCGCGAAGAGGCAGCGGGTCGGAAATGTAATCACTTTTTGTGATGAAGATGTAAAGGGGGTTCAGACTCCCCACGATGACGCCATGGTGATCTCTCTCACTATGGCGAACTATGATGTAAGGCGTGTTCTTGTGGATAGTGGAAGCTCAGCTGATATTTTGTATTACGAGGCCTTCCAAAAGATGAGCTTGTCCCGACAATTGTTGCACAAAACATCCACCCCCCTCATAGGATTCACTGGAGACGCTATCTCGGCCGAAGGTGTCATTGAGCTGCCTGTGACTGCGGGCGTTGCACCCGCAGAAGCCACGGTGCGACTCGGGTTCTTGGTCGTCCGTGTCCCCTCGGCCTACAACGCTATCCTCGGACGACCCGGACTGAACGCCCTTCGCGCGGTGGTTTCTACCTACCATTTGCTCATGCGGTTCCCCACGGCGGCCGGGATTGGAGAGGTCCGAGGTGACCAACCAACCGCACGGCAGTGTTTCCTAGCAACTCTCAAAGGGAAGAAGCCCATGGAGGCCCTGAGCGTCGAGTCCCTTGACGCCAGAGACGAAGTGGCCTTGCGGCACGGGGAGCCGGCCGAGGGCGTAATCGAAGTTCCCCTCGAAGAAGGCCGCCCGGACCGCACGGTCCGGGTCGGTGCCAACCTCGACTTGGAAGCTCGGCTCCGGTTAGTGGAATTCCTCCGAGCCAATGCTGATGTGTTTGCCTGGTCGGCGGCCGATGTACCTGGGATCGACCCGGAGGTCATTTCTCACGCCCTCAACGTCGACCCGACCCACCGACCAGTAAAGCAAAAGAAGAGACATTGTGCCCCGGATCGGATCCGGGTGGTCGACCAGGAGGTAGACAAACTCTTGGAGGCAGGTTTCATAAGGGAAGTGAGCTACCCCGAGTGGCTGGCAAACGTCGTACTTGTCCGGAAGGCGAGCGGGAAGTGGAGGATGTGCGTCGACTACACCGACCTGAACAAGGCGTGCCCCAAGGATAGCTTTCCGCTCCCGCGAATAGACCAACTGGTCGACGCGACTTCCGGATATCAGCTGCTGTCTTTCATGGACGCCTTCTCCGGCTACAACCAAATAATGATGGCTCCACAGGACGAGGAGAAAACGGCCTTCATAACAGACAGGGGGCTGTACTGTTACAAGGTAATGCCCTTCGGTCTGAAGAACGCTGGCGCTACTTACCAGCGCCTCGTCAATAAAATCTTCAAGGAGCAGATCGGCCGGAACATGGAGGTGTACGTGGACGATATGCTGGTAAAGAGCCGCCATGCGGATCAGCACATTGCGGATCTGGAGGAGACCTTCGCCACCTTGCGGAAGTTTCGTATGAAGCTAAACCCAGCGAAGTGCGCCTTTGGTGCTTCGGCCGGGAGGTTCCTCGGCTTCATTGTCAACCAGCGGGGGATCGAGGCCAACCCGGACAAAATCAAGGCCATCCAAGATATGTCCCCTCCGACCAAAGTGAAGGAGGTTCAGGAGCTCGCTGGGAGGGTCGCCGCGCTCGGACGATTTGTGGCAAAATCGGCCGAACGCTGCCAACCGTTCTTCAAGGTGTTGAAGCGCCCGAAAGACTTCCTCTGGACGGCTGAATGTCAAGTGGCGTTCGACCAGCTCAAGGAGTACATGGCGTCTCCTCCCCTGCTGTCCAAGCCGCAAGAGGGGGAGATGCTTTACCTTTACCTGGCGGTCTCCCCAACCGCAGTCAGCGCAGTACTGGTTCGGGAAGAGGCAAAACTTCAGAAGCCCGTGTACTACACCAGCCGAGTCCTCCGGGATGCCGAGACGCGGTACACGAAGGCTGAAAAGATCGCCTTCGCACTGCTGACTGCGACCAGGAGGCTTCGCCCCTATTTCCAGGCTCATTCTGTCACCCTTTTGACCGATCAACCACTGCGGCAGATCCTCAGCAATCCTGAGAATGCGGGACGGCTGGTGAAGTGGGCAGTAGAACTTGGTGAGTTCGACATCCGCTACCAGCCCCGGCCCGCCATCAAGGCCCAGGTGCTCGCGGACTTTCTCGCTGAGTGCACTGTGCAGGAGACGGAACCTAGGCCGCCGGAAACACCCAGCCTCGATCTCCCGATCTGGACGCTCCACATTGACGGGTCGTCGAACCTTGAAGGTGGAGGGGCTGGGCTGGTCCTTACCAATCCCGATGGAGTGATAGCCGAGTATGCCTTGAGGTTCGGATTTCCAGTGACCAACAATGAGGCGGAGTACGAGGCCCTAGTCACGGGACTCAAACTCGCCAAGGAGCTCGGCATCCGGCGTCTGAAGGTCTTCACCGACTCCCAGCTGGTGGTCGGGCAGGTTCGAGGGGAGTTCGAGGCACGGAGCCCGACCATGCAGAGCTACGTCCGGAAGGTGCAAGCACTCATTCCCGACCTCGGCAGTATTGACATTCAGCAGGTCCCAAGGAGCGAAAATGCTAGGGCCGACAGGTTGTCCCGCTTGGTGGGCGCTGAGGCACACAACTTGTCAAGGGCGATATACCTGGAGACCCTAGATGCCCCGAGCATCGGCGAGGCTGAAGCGGTAATGGCAATTGATCCGGAACCATCTTGGATGGACCCGCTTGTAGCTTACCTCGCCGAAGGGATCCTCCCCGAAGATGAAGATCAAGCTCGGCGACTTGTTATGAAGTCCACCCACTACGTACTCTACGAAGGAAGGCTGTATCGGACCTCGTTCACCGCCCCCCTCTTAAGGTGCCTCCGCCCTTCGGAGGCGGCTTACGCCCTCAGCGAAGTCCACGAAGGCATCTGCGGATCGCACCTGGGGGCTAGGTCCCTGGCACATAAGATCATGAGGCAAGGCTACTATTGGCCGACCTTATTGGAAGACTCAAAGGATCACGTACGGAAATGCGACGCCTGCCAGCGCCACGCCAACATCCAGAGAGTCCCCTCTGTTCCCTTGGCGCCAATCACCGCCCCATGGCCCTTTGCACAGTGGGGAATGGATATCCTCGGACCATTCCCCATCGCTTCGGCCCAGCGGAAATTTTTGATTGTCGCCATCGACTACTTCACCAACTGGGTGGAGGCAGAGCCACTGGCCACCATCACGGAGGCGCAAGTCCGGAAGTTCGTAAAGAAGAACATCATTGTCCGATTTGGGGTACCTCGGGTCCTCATCTCGGATAACGGTCGACAGTTTGATAACAAGCATTTCCGAGACTTCTGCGAGGAGTTCGGGATCGAACATCGGTTCACGTCCGTGTCGCATCCACAAACCAACGGCGAGGCCGAGGTCACAAATCGGACAATCCTCCAAGGTATCAAAGCGCGGATCGGACGGACGGGGCAAGCTTGGGTCGAGGAACTCGAGAATGTCCTTTGGGCGTATCGGACCACGCATCGGACTCCTACCGGGGAGACGCCTTTCAGCCTAACCTATGGCACGGAAGCCGTTGTCCCCGTAGAGCTCGGACTTCCCTCACCTCGGGTAGCCGCACACCGACCCGAGGCCAACTCGGAGCAACTCCGAGGGAACCTGGATCTCTTGGAAGAAGCAAGGGAAATGGCGCAGGTTCGGATGGCAATGTATCAGCGGAGGGTGGCCCGATATTACAACTCCAAAGTCCGACCGAAGCTTCTCAGAATTGGAGATCTGGTGCTGAGGCGAGCTAAGGCATCTCAACCTACGGAAGGTGGGAAGCTAGCGCCGAATTGGGAAGGCCCGTATAAAGTTCGTTGGGTAAACCGACCTGGCTCCTACCAGTTGGAAGCCCTAGATGGCCGAGAAATTCCAAGGGGCTGGAATTCCGCTAACCTGCGGATGTATTACCAGTAGAACAACAAGGCCAGAAAGACAATTTGAAAAGGTGCAACACTTTTCATTTCAATAATTTCTGGTTACAATGGCGTGCTCGTGTGATTACAAGGAATTTCCCAGAGGGGAATTAGGGAGTAAAGAAAGCAAAGAAGAGGTGGAGAATCTGTGGAGCTGAGGACCGAGGATCCCAAACCCTCAATCCAAAGCAGCTGCAATCCCACCGGAAGTGGGTGCTTCTAACCGGAGGCGCCATCCAGCACCTCACCAAAAAGACGAGGAGCCGCCGCAGAAGAAGCTCCCGCTGCCCCCAGGGGAACGCCGCCTCCAAAGGATATTCCCATCCTCCCCAGTGGTAGGAAAGAGAAGGAATACGAGGGGGAAGAGCATATGGAGGCGCGGTCCCGGACTGAGCGTCTGGTGCAGAGCTCGATCGGGAGGCTGAACTTCAAGGAGGGGAGATGTGATCCCGGATGAAACGCCTAGAGCGGAGCTCCGCCGGGAAGACCCTCCTTGTTGATCCCAGATGAAACGGCTAGTTGGCTGAAGTCGCAAGGGGAGCGTCTCCCCTTTCCTTCAACAGGAGTCTCTCAGTCATATGCCAAGGAGGAGGTCCGCGATCCATGGCAACCTGAACAGCTCCGGCTTGGCAAACTCCATCGTACCTGCACCTGTATTTATAGCCGAACTGCGGCCCCCTGGTCGTTCCGATGCGGGTGGCTCCAATAAATGCAGGCGCATTGAAACCGGAGCCGTTCCGACTCCCGAGGCGTATCTCCCCGCGATTTCCTAAGCGTCATTCTCCTTAAACTGCATTCTTTGTGCAGGACAATCCGGGTGTCATGTACCCCTAGGTCCACATATCTCCGCTCGCGCCCAGGCCGTATCCTCCTCGAAGAACCCGCGTATCGCGGCCGCTCAACTAACACTCCTCGCAAGCAGCAGCTGGTGATCCGATTTCCCAGGTAACGCATTAATTAGCGTTTAATGCCCTTCTCGTGTTCCCCCAGGCAACGCTTAGAGAAAAGGAGAAACATGATCGCGGCTGGCCACGGAGAAACCCCGTCGGGCAGCGAGCGACAAGCGCACGACCAGCGAGCGGAATTTTCCGAGGCTCGGCCCTCGGATGCCTGGCTAGCCCGATGATCATCCCGGGAGCAGACTAGCCGGAAGCCCCGACCGGTCGCCTCGGCTTGCGCCAGCCTTGGCCGACCAACGAGTGGAATTTCCCGAGGCTCGGCCCTCGGATGCCTGGCTAGCCCGATGATCATCCCGGGAGCAGACTAGCCGGAAGCCCCGACCGGTCGCCTCGGCTTGCGCCAGCCTTGGCCGACCAACGAGTGGAATGCCCCGAGGCTCGGCCCTCGGATGCCAGGCTAACCCGATGATCATCCCGGGAGCAGACTAGCCTGAAGCCCCGACCGGTCGCCTCGGCTTGCGCCAGCCTTGGCCGACCAACGAGCGGAATTTCCTGAGGATTGACAACCCTCGGATGCCAGGCTAACCCGACGATCATCCCGGGAGCAGACTAGCCTGAAGCCCCGACCGGTCGCCTCGGCTTGCGCCAGCCTTGGCCGACCAACGAGCGGAATTTCCTGAGGCTTGACAACCCTCGGATGCCAGGCTAACCCGACGATCATCCCGGGAGCAGACTAGCCTGAAGCCCCGACCGGTCGCCTCGGCTTGCGCCAGCCTTGGCCGACCAACGAGCGGAATTTCCTGAGGCTTGACAACCCTCGGATGCCAGGCTAACCCGACGATCATCCCGGGAGCAGACTAGCCTGAAGCCCCGACCGGTCGCCTCGGCTTGCGCCAGCCTTGGCCGACCAACGAGCGGAATTTCCTGAGGCTTGACGGCCCTCGGATGCCTGGCTAGCCCGATGATCATCCCGGGAGCAGACTAGCCGGAAGCCCCGACCGGTCGCCTCGGCTTGCGCCAGCCTTGGCCGACCAACGAGTGGAAGGTCCCGAGGCTCGGCCCTCGGATGCCAGGCTAACCCGATGACCATCCCGGGAGCAGACTAGCCTGAAGCCCCGACCAGTTGCCTCGGCATGCGCCAGCCTTGGTCGACCAACGAGTGGAATTTCCTGAGGCCTAACCCTCGGATGCCTGGCTTGGCGCCGGAAGAATTTCCTGAGGCCTAACCCTCGGATGCCTGGCTTAGCGCCGGAAGAGTTTCCTGAGGCCTAACCCTCGGATGCCTGGCTTAGCGCCGGAAGAGTTTCCTGAGGCCTAACCCTCGGATGCCTGGCTTAGCGCCGGAAGAATTTCCCGAGGCCTAACCCTCGGATGCCTGGCTTGGCGCCGGAAGAATTTCCTGAGGCCTAACCCTCGGATGCCTGGCTTCGCGCCGGAAGAATTTCCTGAGGCCTAACCCTCGGATGCCTGGCTTAGCGCCGGAAGAGTTTCCTGAGGCCTAACCCTCGGATGCCTGGCTTAGCGCCGGAAGAATTTCCCGAGGCCTAACCCTCGGATGCCTGGCTTAGCGCCGGAAGAATTTCCCGAGGCCCAACCCTCGGATGCCTGGCTTAGCGCCGGAAGAGTTTCCTGAGGCCTAACCCTCGGATGCCTGGCTTAGCGCCGGAAGAGTTTCCTGAGGCCTAACCCTCGGATGCCTGGCTTAGCGCCGGAAGAATTTCCCGAGGCCTAACCCTCGGATGCCTGGCTTAGCGCCGGAAGAATTTCCCGAGGCCCAACCCTCGGATGCCTGGCTTAGCGCCGGAAGAGTTTCCTGAGGCCTAACCCTCGGATGCCTGGCCTAGCGCCGGAAGAATTTCGGGAGCCAGGAGTCAGCAAGACGCTACCGAGAGTTAAAAGAAAAAGAAGGACGAAGGCGAGATGAAGAAACATTCAACTTGCATTAATTTTCATTGTTTCAAGGCCGAGTCCCATACAATTTGGCAAAACCCCGGTATACCAAAAAAAAAAAAAAAAAAAAAAAAAAAAGAGAAGACAACGAAAGGTACAAGAGGTCAGCCTGGAGAATGCCCTCATTGATGGCGATCTTCCCTGGAGGAGGATGGGACATCCTCTCCTCAGGCCCCGGGAGCGTGGCGTTGCAGGCCTCGGGAAGGTGGTACCGAGCCACAAGTCTGTCTAAGTCTGTGGCGACCAGCTCCGACTTAATTTGGTCTGCTCTCACTTCGCCCATTCCTAATGGCCAATGAACCTACGGTCAGGACGGGGACAGGAAGGGGGGAAAGACCGGAGCGACTGGAGTACACTAGTATAAGAGGGGAAAGTATGGAGAGCCCTAAGCAGAAGAATGGGGAAAACTCACCGGAAAAGAGGTAAGAACGGCTCCGAGAGCGCCAAAGGAGAAACAAGCGAACAGTCCGACGGCAGCAACAGCAGCGCAAAGGGGAAACTTGAAAATATCTGTAAAGAAGAAGACGGACGGGGAAAGGCCCCCGATTAAATAGGCGGAAAGGCAAGTGACGCCTCAATGACGCCAGAGGACGCCTGGGCGCCGAAATCCTCAGACTGCCAGGTCAGCAATAACCGCCATACGCCATAAAAAGGGCGGGGAGCTCGAAGCGCGCGCGCCTCTCCGAGGAACGGCGACAATCCCGAAACATCACTCCCTTCACCTGTTCCCCTTCTGGTTCCAGGCTCGGAAGTGGGGGGCTACTGTTACGGGGGAAATAAGCCGCCATGCCCCACGTGACCGGCACGCGCGCCCAGGAAGACTACGGCTGCCCTTTGATCCAGCGCTCCGACCCCGAGTCAGACGTCCTCGGCTCCGCAGCCCGACCCCGAGTCGGCTGCCCTTTGATCCCGCAATCCGACCCCGAGTCGGACGTCCTCGGCTCCGCAGCCCGACCCCGAGTCGGCAGCCCTTTGATCCAGCAATCCGACCCCGAGTCGGATATCCTCGGCTCCGCAGCCCGACCCCGAGTCGGCTGCCCCTTGATCCAGCGCTCCGACCCCGAGTCGGAGATCTCTTGATAACGACAGGCTATTCCCCAGAGGCACGCCGCGGCCTCCTGCTCCACTACTCCCTGCAACGGCCGTATCCGATGCTGCTCCACGATCTCCTGCATCAGCCGTACAAAGCGGAGCCCCACTATGCCCTGACGTGGCCGTACCCGGTGCTGCTCCACGACGCCTTGTAACGGCCATGTCAGTGGCCACACCATCGTGCCCCACGATAACAAACCCCCCTGAGAGACCCCCCAGCCAGGTATATATGCGGCTGGGGGGAGAAAGGGGGGAGGTGAGCAATATCTCCCAGAGCACTCTCTTACTTGCGATTATCACCTCTCCTCCTCCTCCAATCTCCTCTGACTTGACCGTCGGAGGGCCATCACCACCCTGGTGGTGGTGCAAGGCTTGTTTGCAGGTTTCTTGGCGGAAGGTGGAGCGCAACCAACACCAACCAAGACAACTCAGACGGAACCCCGTTCACACCGCAGTGCCAATTGTTCTCGGTTTGGACCACCAGCAACAATTGTCATATCTTATGTTGAGTCATATAGTTAAGAAATATGTTGTATGAATGTTTAGTATCTTGAAGAAACTAATGACTTTCCTTCAAGAAAGAAAAAGATGTTGTTAATAATGCACGATCCTTAAGCAAGAAAATGAGAGATTTCAACTTGAAGGACACCTCCACATAAGATACAATAAACATTCACATGCAAACAAGAAAGGGGACCTTCTTCAGCCAAAAGTTTACACATAAGAAATCTAGTAGGTATTTGACTTGAAGAATACAGAATGAATCGGTAATTTTAGATACCTCTCTCATAAATTAGCTGAGCAAAGTCAATAACTTAAATCTTATTGTGGCATCATTAAAATCTTTAATTATTAAATTCTTGATATCATGTCTATATATGTATTAATTGACTTATGCTTTTAGAAATTGTTTCATGGTTTGCCCAAACTAAAATATATCTTTCCTTATGGCATAACCATGAAATACACAAGTTTATGCTTAAAATTTTGATTTAAAATAACTTGCGAGAAGCTATGAATCCTTGAGCATAATGAAAATGTTGTTTACATGATATACATCTATATGATACATTAGATTAATTCTTTATTCTGCTCTTTCATGTAAATTACTTGAGAATAACAAAAAGAGAGAGATAAAGAAAAGAAAATGAACATTATTCAAAAAAGTAAAATCTAAGTAAAAGCAAATACTCCAATCTTAAGGAAAAGCAAAACAAGCATAATATATTCGGCATATTTGTGAGACTTGTGTGAGCATTCTTTTGGAAGAGATAAAATCCATAATTAATTATACTTAAATAGGGAGAGTTTGAAGTGAACATTTTAACCTTTCTATATTGCTTATCATAGGGATGGTGCCAATGGGGAGGCTAGTGGTAGTACTCAGCACTATTTGACCCAACTATTTGGTGTAGGATATATTAGGGACAGCACAAGAGGGAGGCTAGTGGTAGTACCTCGTGCCCCTTCCAACTCCACCGGATAGGAAGCAAATAGAGTATAGAGCTTAAGAAAGTAAAAATGAAAAACAAAATCAAAATGTTCATTAATTGGTTAAGGAAAGAAATTCAAAAAAAAAAGAGGAAATGAAAGACAAAATAAATGAAAGTAAATCAAGTCAAGTTTTAATCACTTGAAAACACGCCTTAAGGATAAAATCAGTGCAAGATTATATTTAAATAGGGAGAGTTTATTTGAAAAGAATTGATTTTGATCCTTGACATACTTGTTCTTAATATTTTAAAGCATGACTTAACACATAATATATTTTGCATGTGACATGATATTTTGAATTATGGATTCTCAATATTTTGTGATGCTCCATGCTTGGATAATTTGATTGAATGTTTGAAATACTACATAAATTTTTTTTTGGTATTATTAAAAAGAAATTTCAGATTTGTCGTTCACGATCATCTTTGAAATCTGAAAGTTGAATAAATTTGTAAAAAGGAGAAGAGAAGGATATCTCTATTTAGAAAAAAATGAATTGATTTTGTTTTATCCTTCAACTTACCTAACTTTGGTACATAATGTTCTAATTCGTACCAAAACTCAACATTAAATACAAAGATTCTGAATATACTCTAATAAGTTTGAAATATGTGTTTTCAATCATAATGATTTAATATGAGCTACAATGTGTAAGATACATATCTCAAATTATAACTTTGAAAGCCTTCTTGAAAATCTTTATGAAGTTCATAATCCGATTTTGTATAAAAGCTTAAATTTAATTTAAAAATGCTTATATCGTTACATCTTTGTAATCTTAGTTATATGCTTCAATGATCGCAACATTCAGGAGACTAACTCAATATAATTCCTAAATAAAAATCTTAACTTAAGAAAAACAGAATTAATTTTGATGCCTTGGTTGATTGCTCCGATACGCATCTAAAACATATCATTTCTTATCTTTAAAGTGTACTAAAATTGATTTAAATGATGTATTTTTCAATGATTTTGATTGCGAACAAATGTTTCTAAATATATAACTTTATTTTGATATTAAAAAGATTCAGTGTATTTCATGTATACATTGCTGTGAATCTATGAGTAAGAAATTAAATTCTATAAACATTCACCTGAATGATCTTCTATATCCCTTTCTGCATGATTGTTGCTTCCATCACTAAAAGAAAAAGCTATTTTTAAAAGAGTTGTTGACCCCTTAATGGATTTTGATGAATACAAAACACTAGAGTATAATTCCCTGTGTATTAACAATTTATTTGAGGATTTCAGGTGTTTATCTAAAAATATTGGTAAGAAATGTCTAGGCATGTTCCCATATTTTTCAAGGATTTTTTGAAGAATTTTTAAGATGAAGAAAACAGATCAGGGACAGCCGAGACGTCTCCGGGTTGTCCCAGAGACGTCTCTGGCACGAACAGGAAGAATTGGCACGTCTGGAGACGTCCCCGGCACCTGGCGAGGCGTCTCGCAGGGTCGGAGTCGACTCCTGACTCTGCGGAGTCGACTCTCTCAGAGACGGCAGAAAGGTCGATTTCAAAGGATGCACGCGAGTCGTCTCCGAAGGACGCGGAGTCGTCCCCACGAGTAAAAAGCGAACTTCCCGAGTTGTCCCCAGAGAGCGCGGAGTCGACTCTCTCAGGGGATTCCAGAGGACGTGTTTTTCATTGATAAAACGGCGGAGTCGTCCCCGACGTCGCGGAGTCGTCCCCATGCATAAAGCACAAACATCCCGAGACGTCCCCGTAAAGTGCCGAGCCGACTCTCTCAGAAAAACAAGAAGTCAAGGAGTTCTTCTTCGGAGTCGTCCCCGTAAAGCGCCGAGTCGACTCCAAACAACGCCAAAAGAAATTTTATACAGCCGAGACGTCTCGCGTCGAAGCGGAGACGTCTCCGGAGCGCCTGGGACGCGACTGACACACTTTTACAGGTAAATTTGAATTTCAAACGGTCATATTTTTGTGTCTAACGGATCTATTGCTTTTTGGGCTATAAAAGGGAGCTTTTAAGTGCCTTCCAACAACTTCTCACCAACCAAAACACAAGATCATTCAAGAGAGAAGAAAGAGAAAGAGGTTCAAGGGAGTTAGTGCTTTCAAGAGAAGAAATCAAGTGCTTTCAAGCTTTTCCATCTGATTTCGTGCACAACTACTCACTCCCACTCGGCATTCAAAGCTCACATTCAAGCCAACGCGATCCACATCGGAAGAGCCACCATTACCCATGCTTCCAACGGCAAAAGGATTCTTCCGGGTTTTGATATTTCTCATTGTTATATTTGCTTCATTAAGAGCTTTTAAATCTTTGTAAAATATTTCATTATTGTGCTTGTTCCAGTCAAGGGACTTGGAACAAGGGAAAGGCGTCCCAAGCCTAGGTGAAATTGGAGGATTGTAGGGTTCGTTGTTAGCCCGGGGTAAAACAATGAGTTGGGTAGTGCACTCGCAAAACTACCATACTGTAATCGCTGATTATAGTGGAAATTCTCAAAGGTGTTTGGGGAGTGGACGTAGGAGCAGTGGAAGCTCCGAACCACTATAAATCTTTGTGTGTTTGCGTTTGACTGTGGTTGCAACTTTAATTACACCTTTGCACATACACTTGTGTGTTTTGTTTTAATTAGTCAAAAAAAGTTTTAAAACACCCAATTCACCCCCCTCTTGGGTGACCATCTCTAGGCAACAAGAGTGAATGATCTTAAAGCTACATTTCAGCTCACTCAAATGACTCTTAAAAGAAAGAAAATATAATTATTTTTGAAAGAAATTGAGCTTCAAATGAATTATTTTCTGATTAATATTTCAGTACATTTTCCAAAAGATTAAGAGGAAGCATAACTTGTTCTTCAAAGATGAAAAAGAGTGATTGCTATAAATTTTGAAAAACTCTAGATCACTTTACATTCTTGATATCATAGAATTTTGGTTTTATTCACGCTTATCATTAAAATCTGAAATTCAACAAAAAGAAAAGAATGATTAAAGAAGAATGCATCTTTTCAGGGGGAGCTTTAGACATATCAATCTCTCTAGATTTTACATCTTATTCAAAAGTCACCATCATATCATGCAAATCTTGAATATTTTATGAATTGATTTTGATGAACCTCCTTGTGTTGCCATTACTTGTCTTAGTTATATATAGCCTATACTTTGAGTTTAATTCCCTAGAGTGTTCATTAACTCCAATGAATATGATTTGATACTTACAAAT
This sequence comes from Phoenix dactylifera, assembly GCF_009389715.1. Classification (NCBI taxonomy): domain Eukaryota; kingdom Viridiplantae; phylum Streptophyta; class Magnoliopsida; order Arecales; family Arecaceae; genus Phoenix; species Phoenix dactylifera. Next base: position 15,544 of record NW_024068229.1, read on the forward strand.
ATGCTCTCAATGGGTTAAGTTAAAAACATACTGAAATTTGTAGAAAACATATTTTCAAGATTAACAATTTGAATGTTTTATTGAAAATTATCTTCAAATTCTAAACTCTTAAATGGAATGCTCAATTAAGGAGGAGAAAGAAAATTTCAGGGGAAGAGATCATATGGAACTTAATCGCATAAATTCATAACTAAAGGAGAGAGAAAGAATACTAAATGAGAAGTGATCCTAATACTCTCCAATATGTATCATCTGAAATTTAAATCTGAAAATCTTTATGATATACCTTGAGGCTTACTATTTGGTTAATATATTTTATGCATTAATCATGAATCAAATTGCAATTCAAACAGTTGATCTTAAGAGCCTCTAGTTTAATAAAAAAGGAGGAAAATAATGTGTTGAGTTTCCTTGAGTATCTCTTGTGAACACAAATTTAAAAATAGCTGCTACATATGATAGATCTATAGATTTTAAAACGCACATAATCGGCAAATCAGCTGTTCTGAAAATTATTTGAATACGCATTCCATCTATCTTTATTAGAAAATCTATTTTGGAATTCACTAATGAGTTCTTATTGGCTTGCTCTTTAGAACTTCAATTTTGTGCCAATTCATTTTTATATATATCAAAATGTGCTTCTTTTTAAAGGAATAAAAGAAAGTCCTTAAAAGAGCTTTAAAAGAACTTTCAAAGCTTTGAATTTTATGTATGCTCTAAGATATATCATAAATTGCATGAATTCATGTTTTGGTATTTGTGCCCGAATGCTTTTATTGTCATATAAGAACTTTGAAGTCAATAAGAATTAATGATCCAACATGATGTTATATTTTTTTTAAGTTTTGATCTTATACTCTGAAAATTAATTAAATTGCTCTCATGTTGCTAAATACTTAATATACTGGACAAAAGATCTTAAATGAAAAAGCTTTCATACTTGTTATTAAAGATCTTTTAAAAAAGGGGTTAGATTTTCATTCGTGCCTTCTTTGAATATCAGTCTTGATACTTCTTGAATTAACTTGAAAAAAGTTCCACCTACACTTGATTTGAAAACTATCTTTGGAATTACATTCGATATGCTCTTATTATAATTTGCTCTGAAATCATCTTAATTGGCTTTGATCTATGCTCATTATTGCTTTGAGTTATATGATTCATATTCTTGCAATAATTCGACATGTATTGACTGAAAATTAGAGTACAATAAGGAAAAGGAATATTTGAGTATCATTTGCTGCTTTGTGCTTAATGTTTCATTACTTGGCAACCTTTTTGATGTTGTCAAAAAGGGGGAGAAATATTTGAGTATGAGTATATGCTCATAATGCTTTATGTTTTGAATTAAATACAAATCAGCTTAGATTAAAATATGTTGATTATGTTAAGCTGATTAAATCTAAAGCATTATCATGAAGTATGTTTTAAATCTGCCTGTTTTCTACTTCATGCAACTTAATTATGCATTAGTTCTAGAACACAATCTATTTTATATTGCATATACTCCAAGTTTTGTCATCGTCAAAAAGTGGGAGATTGCTGACCCAAAGATTGATTTTGATAATCACAAAATCTTGAAGTATAATTACTAATATTTGTGTTGCAAGAAGAAAGATATTTATTTTGCATGGAACATAACAAGTTGGCAAAATAGAAGAAGACCTCAAAAGCTCTCAAAAAGTTGAAAAAAAGCTATACTTCATTGGCCCAAGTTTCAAGTTCAAAGAATTCAAGTTGGAGGAGCAAATTCAAAGAAAGATTCAAAAGAATAGTCCTCGAGTCGACTCCTGGAAGTTCAGAGTCGACTCTGGCACTCTGGAGTTTTAAGGAACATTGTTCGAGTCGACTCCGGGACTCTACGAGTCGACTTCGACTGAGAACAGAAAAAAAGACAGAGAGTTGATTTTCAGCGCTATAGTACTCGAGTCGACTTCAGCTACAGTCGAGTCGACTCCCAGCTACAGTGTCGACAGACTTCTATTCATGAGTCAACTCCTGCTTCAGCCGAGTCGACTCGAGCACACTGAGAGGCATAACGGCTAGTTTTTTCTCAACTCCAATGGCTCTATTTTTGTCTCCAATGGCTAGATTTTTGTTTCCACGTCATCCAAAGCTATAAAATCAAGGAAGTGGGAGAGAACACATAGAAAAGAGATTTCAAAGAGATTTCAAGAGAAACTTTCCAAAAGCACAAAAGGGCCATTCAAAGCAAAAGAGAGAGAAGAAGAGCATCTGAGTGAATCCCAAAGCTTCCTCTCCAATTGTGTGCTGCCTCAGTGATCGTCTACCTCGTACGAAATCAGAAGAGGGTCAAGTAAAGAAGAAACCGAGTTCCTTCATCTACAAAACTTGTTTGAGGGCTTCTTCTCTTTACTCTATTTGTTTATATTTGTTATATCTGCTTGTTTAAGAAGCTTGTACTTGTTTTAAACTCTTGTTCTAATATCTTGTAACTTGATTCAATCAAGGGATTGAATCAAGGGGTTAAGGTTTGTTGGTGAGCCAAAGGAAAAACCAACGGTGTAAGATTGTGGTTGGTGAACCGGAGAAAACCAACTGGGTTTGATTGTGAACCCGGAAAAACAATCGGGTGGTTCTAGTCGGTGAGCCTGTGAAAACCGACCGAGTTCGTTGTGATCTCGTGAAAACAACAAGTTAGGTTGTGAGCTTGTAAAACAACCGGCTGTAATTTGAGGGATTATAGTGAAATTTCCAAGAGGTCTTGGGGAGTGGATGTAGGTGCTGGGGTGCACCGAACCACTATATGTTTGTTGTGTTTGTGATGTTTTCTTTCATTGTTTAATTACCTCACTTACTTACTTAGATAAATATCTAATTGAATTGCTTGCTTAACTCTTATCCGCGTATCCTTTAGTTGCAAGTATATTCAAATTGTTTAATCAAGTTTCATTTAATAAAACTGCATTAAGATGCATTGTATTTAAATGCTTGCTTTGGGAAATCTAGACTAATTGTTTATTGAGTCCGCTGCTTAATAGTTTTAATTTTGATCAAATTAGAATCAAACTATTGCTAAGTTTAAATTCCACTGTTCATCTATACAACTTAGCTTAATTAACTGAAAAAGATTAGAAGTAGTTGAAAAGTTTTTAAAAGATCCAATTCACCCCCCCTCTTGGGTTGTATCTACTGGGCAACAGATTAAAACATAACTTTCAAGTATTAATCATTTTTGTGATATAAGTGATATTTTTGATATAAAAAAAATATCCAAATCACTCAATCTTCATACATTATGCTTAATCAATTCTCTTAGAATAACTCTATGAATTCTCTATATGCTTGATTGAGAGTTCTTATCCATGGCATTATCTTTTATTGACCATAAACATAAAAATGTGTACTTGGTATATATATTTTTTAAAAAATTATATGCATAATGATTACCAAGATTAAAGAAACTAGTTTTGGCATATAAAATCAACTCATGCTAGTATAGACTTAATCTCAAAAGACCTTGTCATTGGTTTACTTAGATTAATTTCTGCAAGGTCAAAGTTTGCTATATATGTCAATTAAAAAAACAAACTAGAATACTTTCTAAATCTGAAAATATTGTTTCCACCTCTTATTATTTGAAAATTCTCCACAAGAACATATTTGGATCTCTAGAATTGTGAACCTAGGAAATAAGTTTTTTGATTTTGTAATTATGGATGATTTCTCAAAGCTAATGTTGGTTTTGTTCTTGGCACTTAAATTAAAATATTTTTTGCATTGGCATAAACTTACAAAAGATTTCAAATGAAAAAGGTTTGCAAACTATGAAAATAAAGAAGTATCATGGCACAGTTTTAAAAACCAATTTGTTGATAAGTTTTGCACAGAAAATGGTATTGAATACAATTATTTTTGCACCAAGAACACCATTGCATATAGGGGTTATAAAAATATAAAAATAGAATTCTTGAAAAATTTGTGTAAGGACAATGCTTTGTGATAGTAGTTTGCTTATTTGATTTTGATTAATGCTATCATCACATCTTGTCATATTATAAGGTTTCTATTAGATCTATTTTTGAAGAAAATCCCTAGTGAACTCAGAAAAAAATAAAAAATCAAATGTTGCATACTTTCATATTTTTCTGCTGTACATGTTATGTTCTCAACAATAAAAGATATGCAAAATCTGATAAAATAATGTTTCTTTGGATATTACTCTTCAAGCAATCATATAGAATATTCAATGAAAAGATACTACTTGTAGAATTATCAATTCAAACTATTCTTATTAAAACTAGATCTTTTATTAAGAATATAGTTTATCATTTTGCTTCTATGTCACAATCTGAATCTGAAAGACATTAAGAAAAATGAACAAAGATAATAATTGGTTAAGATAAACTAAATCATTTTGAAAGAAATAATATTTGAAATCTTGTTGAAGAATCTGAAAAGTTTTTTATAATTGGAATAAAATTGAGTTTTTTCAGAAACACACTTAATAAAGAAGAACTAGTGATTACTAAAAGAATTAATCAGAAAAGATGAAATAGATCTTGATGAAATCTTTGCATGATTAGAAATCAGGAACATCATTTTTATTTGATTGCTCTATGAGCCTTGTATTTTGTCAAATAAATGTGTAGAATGCACTTCTATGTGGTTATATCATTGAAGAAGTTTTATATAAAAAATAACCACCTATATTTGAAAAATATTTATTACAAACATGATAAAGCACTATTTGATTTAGAATAAGCACAAAGAGCATAATATGAAAGTTTAAGTAACTTTTTGATAGAAAGTAATATTGATAAAAGTATGTATCAAAAAGAAAATTCTAATATCGTAATTGCTCAAGTATATATTGATGACATTATTTGTAGTGCTACTAATGAAGCTTTATATGAAGTTTTTACTAAGCTCATGCAGGGTGAGTTCGAAATAAGTAAAATGGATGAACTAACCTTTCCTCTCGAACTCCAAACTAAGACAAACAAGAAAGGGGATCTTCATTGGCCAAAGTAAGTTTATAAGAATATTCTTATAGAAATTTGGCATGAAGAAAGGTATGACTATAACCCCATCTTATAGAGTTTAAAAATGATGAGTAAGGTAATTTCATTGTTTAAAGCTGTATCATTGTATCATACAGCTTGTAGGCCAAATTGTATGCTTACTTTGTGTTTATATGCAAAGATATCAAACTAATTCTAATGAATTATATTTAATTGATATCAAAAGACTCATAAAAATCTGTTAAGAAAATAAAATCTAAGATTATGAATTAATGAAATGCTTAAGAGCTTTGACATCAAACAAGATTCTCATAAGATGTAATGATTCTAATGTCAAAAATTTAGTGAAGGATCCAATTCTGCTCTCTATATTTAATTTCATGAAAATAAGATATTATTTCATAAAAGATCACACTCAAACTGAAAGGATCATAATTGGATCAATTAGCACTAAAATTACATATACAACTAGTACCAAGATGATTCCTTAAGTTAAGATAAATTTAATAAAATTATATATTCACATCATAATAATTAAATCTACATAAACTATGCTTAAATGCATATGATTGAATTACTTGATAAGAGAGATTTTGGTTGCTCAGAAGAAAATCAAATGACCCTTATATAGAAAATCAAATGTTCACTGATTGCTTAAAGAAAAAAATTCAAAAATGAGGGAATGAATGACAAGATAAATGAAAGTATATAAGAAGTTTGTAAAAAGCCAAATGAAGTTTCAATCACTTGAAAATACACCTTAAGGATAAAATCAGTGAAGAATTATATTTAATTAGAAAAAGTTTATTTGAAAAGAATTGATTTTGATCCTTGACATGCTTACTTTAATATAGAATGTTATTACGTAATGCATATTATGTTTCGCATGTGATATGGTGTTTTGGATTTTGTGCTTTCAATATTCAGATAATAAAGATCTTCTTTAAATATAATTTGGAATACTCCATGCTGGGACAAATTGATTGAATAATGTTTTTACCAACAACAACTCCATTCTTTTTGTGACATTCATAATTTGAAATGTGTTTAAACTTTGCACACAAGTTTTTACTTTATCTTTGCCTTCAAAATAAATTGTGTTCCAAAGCTTAATGAAAATTATTTTTACTTGCATTCCATACTCCTCAATGATATTTGTTCTCTGAATTTATTCTATACTTTTATGATCAAAAATTTCTTATTAAATCAGTTCTTATGCTTGAACGGTTGAAATACTACATAAAAATTTTTCTAAGTATTTTTTGAAAGAAATTTCAGATTTATTATTCACAATCACCTTTGAAATCTGAAAGTTGAATATATTTGTAAAAAGAAGAAAAGAAGGATATTTCTATTTTAATGAATATCTTCTAAAAAATAAAAGAAAAGAATAATTAGAGTTTGTAAGTTAGGCAGAATGAATTGATTCTGGTTTATCTTCTATCCTACCTAACATTGGTACATAATGTCCTGATGCAAGTTAAATTGCTCCAATTAGTACCAAAATTCAATGTTAATTACAAAGATTCTAAATGTGCTCTAATATGTTTGAAATATTTATTTTCAATTTTAATATTTTAAGCTAAACTATAATGTAGAAGATGCATATCTCAAATTATAACTTTGAAAGCTTTCTTGAGAATCTTTATGAAATTCAGAATCTGATCTTCTATGAAAGTTCAAACTCAATATAAAATGTTTACATCTTTGCATTTTTGTAACTTTCATTATATGCTTCAATGATTGCATCATTCTGGAGAATAACTCAATATGATTCCTAGATGAAAATTATTGCTTAAGAAAAATGGAATCAATTTCGATGTCTTGATTGATTGCTCCGATACGCATTTGAAACGTATCATTTCTAATCTTTAAAGTGTACTAAAATTAGTCTAAATGATGTATTTTTCAGTGATCTTGATTGCGAACAAATGTTTCTAAATACATGATTTTATTTTGATATTAAAAAGATTCATTATGTTTCATGTTTACATTGCCGTGAAATTATGATTAAAAAATTGAGTTCTATAAATATATACTTGAATGATCATCTATATGTTTTCTCTCCTGCATAATTAAGGGCCTCTATCATTAAAAGAAAAAGCTATTTTTAAAGAAGAGTGACTGATCTTAAAGCTAGAAACATTTTAACTCACTCAAATAATTCTTAAAGGAAAGAAAATGTAATTGCTTTTGAAAAAAATTTGAGCTTCCAAAGGGTTATTTTTTGATTAATATTTCAGTGCATATTCTCAAAAATTAAGAGGAAGCATAACTTATTCTTCAAAGATTAAAAGAGTGATTGCTATAAATTTTTTTAAAAAAAAACTTTACATCACTCTACATTCTTGATATCATAGAATTTCAGTTTTATTCATGCTTATCATTAAAATATGAAATTTAATAAAAAGAAAGAATGTTTAAAGAAGAATGCATCTTTTGAGGGGGAGCTTTAGATATTCAATCTTTTTGCATTCTGCATTTATTCAAAAGTCACTTTCATTTGATGCATACCTTGAATGTTTTATGGATTGACTTTGATGAACCTCTTTGTGTTGCCATTACTTGCTTTAGTTATATAATAGCTTATACTTTGAGTTTAGTTCTATAGAGCTTTTCTTATCTCAAATGAATATGATTTAATACCGGAAAATATGCTCTCAATGGTTTAAGTTATGCTGAAACTCATGAAAAATACATTTTTGAGAGTGACAATTCAAATGTTTTATTAAAAATTATCTTTAAATTCTAAACTCTTAAATAGAATGATCAATTAAGGGGGAGAAAGAAAATTTTAGAGGAAGAGATCATATGGAACTTAATCGCATAAATCCATAACTAAAGGAAAGAGAAAGAATACTAAATGAGAAGTGAACCTAATACTCTTCAATATGCATCATCTAAAATTTAAATCTGAAAATCTTTGTGATACACCTTGAGGCTTGCTATTTGGTTAATATATACCTTGTGCATCAATCATAAACCATATTGCAATTCAAATAGTTGATCTTAAATGCCACTAATTTAATGAAGAAGGGGGAGAGAGAAAGTTAACAAAATTTCTTGTGAACAAATTTAAAGTTGCTACTACATGTGATAAATTTTAAAATGCACCTAGTCGGCAAATCTGCTGTTTTGGGAATTATTTGAAAAAGAATTTCATCTGTCTCTATTAGTAAATCTACTTTGGAATCTACTAATGAGTTCTTATTGGCTTGTACTTTAGTGTTTCTTTTTAAAAAAGTAAAAAAAAGTCTTTAAAAGAGCTCTAATAGAACTTTTGCGAGTATAGAAGTTTTGATATAAGTTTTGATCTTCATTTGCTCTTATACTATACTCTGAAAATTAATTAGATTGCTCCAATGTTGGTATATACTTAATATGTCACGCCCCCGATCCGAAATCGTGAGCCGAGGGTCGCGCCAACTGCCGCACACCCGTAGGAAACTCTCCCCACGAGCAAGCAAGGCATCTTCACCAAACATCTCTATTATAAAAGTCTAAAATAATTTAACTGAATAAAATGCAATCTTATTCCATCGACTAACTCAAGTCATAGGATCTCACAGTTCAAAATACGCAGCGGAACAATAATTTACCAACATGCAGAAATCTAGTTCTTAAAATAACAAAACCTTACAATGTCCAGCAATCATAATAAATGTCCAAGATAATAGATCAACTTAAATAACCCTAATCTAAGATAACTTGTGCCACAATCCTTCTAGTCGCTCTCCCATTTTGGAACCCCAATAGATTAGTTCTCGAAATCTGTAAAACAACAAGAAATTGTATAATGAGCTAAACAGCCCAGTAAGTAATGAACACTCTAACTAGATAAATCAAGCAATAATATGTAGAAAATAAATATATATGCAGTTCCAAGGTACAAGTCAAATATTTTTTAAAGTCTTAAGATTCTTTTCACGGTTTCGAGATTCTTTCACATATTCAATTTGTCTTGTCGATCCTGGACTATGACCACATGTTCCCTGTGGCAGGATCATCAACACCGACTAATCTTCTTGCGGTGAGTCCTTCAAGACAGTCAATTGCCAACGTATCTGCCCCCATTGGTGGGGTCCTCAACATAGCCAGGTCAAAGTTCAATTAGTTTTCTATTTCATAATTCAGTCATAAAAACATGCAGTGTTGAAACCAAATATCGTTCATATCTTAATTTCTTTTAATTTATCAGATTCAACTCAACAGCCAGGAACTATGACCACATGTTCTCACCAACTATGCTTCTTGCAGTACCAATGTATTAGCCCCCATTGGCAGGATTCTCAACATAGCCCGACTGCAAGTCTGAATCTATTTCAAGTCATTATCTTTTCTTACTTTATGTTCAGTGTTCTAGATCAAAAATACGGTGCCGAATCAATCAAATACATTTCATGTCAAAAGCAAATATTCTCTATCAAAACCATACAATATTCTAAAAGTAGACATATAACACCTTGCATCAATTTCGTAATCAAGAATAATGCAATTCGTAAAATAGATATAGATTGCTGATAAATCTAGAAAAGAGGTTACATTATTTACCTTGCGAACGCGATCCACAACAAATCCAATTAATTCCTGCAAATTCCTCGCAGAACCTAATATTCAAAAATCATATTTTTCTTTTAAAATTCATCACAACATATGTATACAAAGACTTAAATTTTAATATCCTCCCATGGCTGGTCCTGCAGGAGTCCCTAGCACCCCGAGTTTGGGTTCATACCCGTAAACCACCCCCTTTCTTTATTCATTTCATTTTTTTTCTTTATTTTTCTTTATTTTTCTTTCTTCTTTTCTCTTTTCCTTTTTCCTTCTTTTGTTTTTCTTCTTTCTTCTTTTTTCTCCCGACTCCCCTCTTCTCCTTCGACGAAACAGGGGATTTGTGATCCCCTGCCACCCCCCTTCTTCTTCCCTCTCAGTCAGACTCTGGGGCGACCATGGTGGCCGGCCCCGACGGCTCTTCTTCGGTGGACTCAAAGGAGAAGGAGAAGGAGCCCTAAAACAGGGGCTCCTTCTTCTTCGGGATGGATCCCTCCATCCTGTTGCCTCACGTGCGCCACACGTGAGGCCAAAACTTGGAACTGGGCCAGTCAAATGGACCGGGCCCAGTTCCAGGGTCTAACATCCCCCCTCCGAAAAAAAAAATTTGTCGTCGAAATTTGCATACCTGCTGTTTCAAAAAGTTGAGGGTATTTCTGCTTCATCTCATTTTTCAGTTTCCAGGTAGCTTCTCTTTCTGAATGGTGGCTCCACTGCACCTTGACATAAGGTATAACACGATGTCTCAAAACTTGATCTTTTTTTGTCCACTATCCGCACTGGAAGCTCCTTATATGATAGATCTTCTCTAACTTGTAAAGGCTTAAGCTCCGTGACATTACTTGGGTCTGGTATATATTTCTTCAACATCGAGACATGAAAAACATCGTGTACACCAGCCAGAAAAGGCGGCAGGGCAAGTCTGTAAGCCACCTTACCAATTCTTTCCAAGATCTCGAACGGACCAACAAATCTGGGATTCAATTTTTCTCGAATACCGAATCTTGTAACTCCCTTTGTAGGTGATATTTTAAGAAATACATAATCACCAACTTGAAATTCTAATTTTCGTCTTCTATTATCCGCATAACTCTTCTGTCTACTTTGTGGAGTCCGAAGGCGATCTCTGATTAGCCAAATTTTCTCAACTGTCTGTCGTACAAGTTCAGGGTCCAACAATTTTCGTTCACCAATATCATCCCAACAAATTGGCGAACGACATTTTCTTCCGTATAAGGCTTCATAAAGCACCATCTGTATTCTACTCTGATAATTGTTGTTATATGCAAATTCTATCAGAGGTAGATGCTCATCCCAAGAACCCTTCATATCTATGACACAAGCTCTCAACATGTCCTCGAGAATCTGAATGGTCCTCTCAGACTGGCCATCGGTCTGAGGGTGAAAGGCAGTACTAAAAAATAACTTTGTCCCCAAAGCCTTATGCAAGCTTTTCCAAAATTATGATACAAATCTAGTATCTCGATCAGATACAATGGATACTGGAATACCGTGCAGTCTCACAATCTCTTTAATGTATAATTTAGCTAGCCTTTGCAGACCGAACCCAACTTTGATAGGTAAAAAGTGTGCTGATTTTGTTAGCCTATCCACTATCACCCACACGGCATCATTAGAACTGGAAGTCTTTGGCAATCCTATTACAAAGTCCATGGAAATTTGTTCCCACTTCCATATTGGAATGTCAAGAGGCTGAAGCGGCCCTGCTGGTCTTTGGTGTTCAGCTTTAAACGAATTGAGCAATTTCTCTTTTCATGTTGTTCCACCAATACAATTTTTTTAAATCTGTATACATCTTAGTTTCTTCCGAGTGCACTGTATATCCAGACCGATGGGCTTCTTTAAGAATTTCTTGTTTAATTTCTAAATCCATAGGTACACAAATTCTATTCCGATACCTCAAAGATCCATCCTCATGTATCCCGAATTTAGATATATTTTCTGCTTCTACTGACTCCCGAATCTTCAATAACTGCTGGTCATCATCCTGAGCTGCCTTGATCCTCTATATGAGTGTCGGCTGAACCTGCATATAAGCCAATTGAGTCCCCGAGCCAAGTACTCGAATCTCTAATTCAAATTTCCTCACATCTTCCAAAATATGTCGTTGGCTGGTAATCAAAGTGGCCATATTTCCTATTGACTTTCTGCTTAAAGCATCTGCAACAACATTAGCTTTTCCAGGATGATAATTAATTCTTAGATCATAGTCCTCCAACAGTTCCAGCCATCTTCTTTATCTCAAATTCAGTTCCTTCTGGGTAAATATATATTTCAAACTCTTGTGATCTGTAAACACCTCGCATCGTACTCCGTAAAGATGATGTCTCCAAATTTTGAGAGCAAAAATCACAGCCGCTAGCTCCAAATCATGAGTAGGATAATTTTGCTCATAATATTTTAATTGTCTGGAGGCATAGGCCACTACCTTACCATGCTGCTCACTCTAATTCAAACCACCAAATTTTTTTTTTTTTTGAATTCACTAATAACTTTTTTTTTTCAAAATACTACCTTGTATTTTGAACTAAAGAGATCCAAAATTTTAATTTCCAAGTAAAGCCCAAAAAGAACTTTTGATTTCGTCCTCTAACTTCCCCCGAGTACATCCATCTAGACTGATCCTCGAGTCAATTGATACGTTCAAAAACACCATATAGGCTAGTTACTATAATTCAAAATAAATTGAATCTTATTTTTTTTATTTTATTTTATTTTTATCAACTCAACTAGACGATTTCAGGTCAAACTTTCATAAGTAAAAACAACCAAAAGAATTTTCTCAACACTCCACCAAGATAGAACATCTTAAATGAATAGATATAAGTAAAATCAACTCAGTCATCTCTCCTAGAGTTTCCTTCATCGAGATCTTTGATATTTATCAAAAATATTCCATCATAACCATGCAAGCCTCTAAAATTCAAATTCTTTAGGCAAATCTAGATTTTATAAGCAGCCACAACAATAGTGACAAAAATTCTAGTTCAACTTATAAATCCAAACTTTGAATTGAAGTTTAATAAAATCACGTAGTATCCGATAGAGATCTATTATTTGGTTCCAAATACGACAATTAAAATTATTAATGATTATTCCAAGATAAATACTTTACAATCTCCAATAAAATCAATTCTTCAATAAGAAAACAGACCTATTTGTAATATCACCCTGCACATTTTTCTTCTACATGCTAGTTTCATTCCTAATCCACATATAGGTTCAGACCTCAAATAATATTCCAATCAAGCATTGTAAAAAGGTTTCATAGCCCAAATCTTAAACAACTTCATATAAATGGATCTTAATTTGCTTCTAAAAAAATTATCTTCAAAATTAAGCAATATCATAGTATACCTCCATATCAATTTTTGAGTTTACAAGTTCACTTAAATAATAAATAATCACAATGCATGATAATATTCCATGGCCAATCCTTGTGCACTTAATTTAGATCCAAATCTAACTAATTATAACTTGATTCATATATTGCCCAACCTTCCATAATGTATCAAACCTCATAAGTAACCTTCTCATACATAATCAATCACAAAGCTTAATAGAAAATCTTGAAAGTAGCTTACAATGCAATTAGCATAGATTCACATCCAATGCCTTTAGTGTTTACCCACCTACACTCATCCTATGTCAGATTCTTTGTCTTAGATGTTATCCACTTATGCTTTGATACCACTTAAGTTGTCACGCCCCCGATCCGAAATCGTGAGCTGGGGGTCGCGTCAACCGCCGCACACCCGTAGGAAACTCTCCCCACGAGCAAGCAAGGCATCTTCACCAAACATCTCAATTATAAAAGTCTAAAATAATTTAACTAAACAAAATGCAATCTTATTCCATCGACTAACTCAAGTCATAGGATCTTACAGTTCAAAATACGCAGCGGAACAATAATTTACCAACATGCAGAACCTAGTTCTTAAAATAACAAAATCTTGCAATGTCCAGCAATCATAATAAATGTCCAAGATAACAGATCAACTTAAATAACCCTAATCTAAGATAACTTGTGCCACATTTTTTCTAGTCGCTCTTCCATTTTGGAATCCCAATAGACTAGTTCTCAAAATCTGTAAAACAATTAGAAATTGTATAATGAGCTAAACAGCCCAATAAGTAATGAACACTCTAACTAGATAAATCAAGCAATAATATGTAGAAAATAAATATATATGCAATTCCAAGGTACAGGTCAAATATTTCTTAAATTCTTAAGATTCTTTTCATGGTTTTGAGATTCTTTTACATATTCAATTTATCTTGTCGATCCTGGACTATGACCACATGTTCCCTGTGGTAGGATCATCAACACCAACTAATCTTTTTGCAGTGAGTCCTTCAGGACAGTCAATTGCCAACGTATCTGCCCCTATTGGCGGGGTCCTCATCATAGCCAGGTCGAAGTTCAATTAGTTCTCTATTTCACAATTCAGTCATGAAAACATGCAGTGTCAAAACCAAATATCGTTCATATATCAATTTCTCTCAATTTATCAGATTCAACTTAATAGCCAGGAACTATGACCACATGTTCCCTGTGTCAGGGTTATATCACCGACTATTCTTCTTGCGATACCAATGTATTAGCCCTCATTGGCAAAGTCCTCAACATAGCCCGACTGCAAGTCTGAATCTATTTCAAGTCATTATCTTTTCTTACTTTATGTTCAGTGTTCCAGATCAAAAATACGGTGCCGAATCAATCAAATACATTTCATGTCAAAAGCAAATATGCTCTATCAAAACCATACAATATTCTAAAAGTAGACATATAACACCTTGATCAATTTCATAATCAAGAATAATGCAATTTGTAAAATAGATATAGATTGCTGATAAATCTAGAAAAGAGGTTACATTACTTACCTTGTGAATGCGATTCACAACAAATCCAATTAATTCCGCAAATCTCTCGCAGAACCTAATATTCAAAAATCATATTCTTCTTTTAAAATTCATCACAACATATGTATACAAAGACTTAAATTTTAATATCCTCCCATGGCTAGCCCTGCAGGAGTGCCTAGCACCCCGAGTTTGGGTTCATACTTGTAAACCACCCCCTCTCTTTATTCATTTCATTTTTTTTTCTTTTTTTTTCTTTTTTTTCTTTCTTCTTTTCTCTTTTCCTTTTTCCTTCTTTTCTTTTTCTTCTTTCTTCTTTTCTCTCCCAACTCCCCTCTTCTCCTTCGGCGAAATAGGGGATCCGTGACCCCCTGCCACCCCCCCTTCTTCTTCCATCTCAGTCAGACTCCGGGGCGACCATGGTGACCGGCCCCGACGGCGGCAGGAGGCGGCGGAGCAAGCCTGACACCCCCGCGGCTGGCGTCGGCGAACACGCCGGCGGTTAAAGCACACAACCGAAGTAGAGCATCCTGTTTTGGGCCAAAATCCAATGATCGGCCGGCTCAAAAGCCCCATACACTGTGGCTAATCACCAAGAGAGGAAGAGGAGAAGGCCTTACCTCAGCCCCGACGAAGGTCCGGCGGCTTTCGTCTCCAGTGGCAATGAAGAAAAAGGATCACCCGTGCTGTGGCTTCTCGGCTCTCCCTCTTCCTCTCTCTCCGGCAACGCGAAGAAGACCCTCCCCTTTCTTCCTTGGTGAGGATGATAGTGTTATTTTGATGATTAACAAGCAATAATCAAGAGTATGTTATAAGTTAAATCGATACTTCATTTATAAGTCTGTTACTCTAAGTATATTTGTATAAATTGATATAGATACATTTCATTGTTTATTTGAATGAATCTAACCTTGAGATGCAGCAAAGTGTGGATTGAGTCGACCCAAAGGATGATTGGGTTGACCCCGGCACATCAAGAAAGCATTTGGCACACTTCTGCAAAAATGGCACAGATGAACAGTGAGTTGGGTCGACCCAAGGAAAGCATGAGTCGACCCAAACATCAAGATCCTCAACAACTCAGAAAATGGTTCTCTGGAAATACTGAGAGGGTCGACCCAAGATGAAGTTGAGTCGACCCAAGCTTGAGTCGACCCAAACCCTGAGTGGGTCGACTCAAAGGCAAGATAGAACAGAAGACAGAAAAGGTTCTCTGAAAACCCTGTTAGGGTCGACCCAAGAAGAAGTTGAGTCGACCCAACTGAACCTTGAGTCGACCCAAAGAAAGGTTGAGTCGACCCAAGTGAAGAAAGGCTGAAATTCAAGGTTCTGAATTTTCTGAGAGGGCCGACCCAAGAAAAGCTTGGGCCGACCCAAGAAAAGCTTGAGCTGACCCAAGCCTGATGAACAGTGGTTTGGGTCGACCCAAGAAAAGTTTGGGTCGACCCAAGCACGGGCAGAAGCATAACGGCTAGTTGTGCAGAAGTGCTTTTTGGACTCCCAACGGCTATAAACGGCTAGTTTCTTCAATCCAACGGTCAGAAAGGACTAGTTGGAGGTTGGAGAAGTATTTAAGAGGGAGTATTCATCAGAGGAAGTAAGCTTTGGAAAAAACATCAAGTGCATTCAAGAGAGAACCCTAGCAAGGCAAGCTTCATTCAATTGCTTCATTCAAAGAGCCAAAAGAAAGTGGTTGAGCAGATTTCAAGAGACATTTAGAGCTCCACCAACCCTTGAAGAGTGAAGCAATCGTGACAAAGAAGAGAAGAGCTTTATTAAAGGGATAACTATATTCTAAACTCTTCTTTGTAGATTATATTGTTATATTTGCTCATTTAGGAGTTTAAATCTTCTTTCTTTGTTTATTAAACTACTTGTAAAGGTTGGTTGGTTAGCCCGCAAAACCAACGGAATAGGTTGATTGGTGAACCCGGAAAACCAATTGTAAAGGTTCGTTGGTGAGCCCGTAAAACCAACATAGGTTCGTTGGTGAGCCCGTAAAACCAACATAGGTTGATTGGTGAACCCAGAAAACCAATTGTAAAGGTTCGTTGGTGAGCCCGTAAAACCAACATAGGTTCGTTGGTGAGCCCGCAAAACCAACATAGGTTTTTGGTGAACCCGGAAAACCAAAGTGTAAAGGTTTTTGGATTGTGAGCCCGAAAAACAATCCAACTGTAATCCGCGGGATTATAGTGAATTCCCAAGGGGTCGCTTGGGGAGTGGACGTAGGTGCTAAGGAGAGCACCGAACCACTATACTTCTTGTTGTTTGCATTGCGATTTGTTTAAGTTCACTAACTCATCATTTAACACAAGTAAGATAGTTAAAATTAAAATAAACCAATTCACCCCCCCTCTTGGCTTGTCACCTTGGGCAACACTTGGGTGTGGCGGCTCTTCTTCGGTGGATTCAAATGAGAAGGAGAAGGAGCCCTAAAATAGAGGCTCCTTCTTCTTTGGGATGGATCCCTCCATCCCATTACCTCACGTGCATCGCACGTGAGGCCAAAACTTGGGACTGGGCCGGTCAAATGGACTGGGCCCAGTTCCAGGGTCTAACATAATATATTGGGAAAAAAATTAAATAAAAAAAAACTTTCATATGTTATTGAAGAACTTCAAAAAAAGAAAAAGGGGTTGGATTTCTCTTTGTGCTTTAACTGAATATCATTCTTGATACTCCTTGAAATAACTTGAAAAAGATTCCATCTATACTTGATTTGAAAACTATATTTGGAATCTATATTTAGAGATCTCTTCTAGCTCGTATCTCAAATGTCTCATTCTTAAAGCCAAACTTTTCATCCTTGATTTTAATGATATTTGTTACCCTTATTTTAGGTTTACTCTTTTTAAGAGAGAGGTAAAAGAACTTCAAAAGAATGTTAAAATCATCAAATTTAATGTGATCTCATCATACTTTGCTCTGATTTGCTCTAAAATTATTAATTCTGATCTATGCTTATTATTTTGCCATGATATTATTGCCTTAAGTTTCATAATTCATATTCTTGGCCCGCTTTGACTTGCATTGAATGAAAATCAGAGTACAATAAGGAGGAAAAATATGTGAGTATAGTTTGTTGCTTTGTGCTTAATGTTTTATTATTTTGCAACCTTTTTGATGTTGTCAAAAAGGGAGAGAAATATCTGAGTAAGAGTATATGCTCATAATGCTTTATGTGTTTTGAATTGAATATAAATCAGCTTGGATTGAAATGTATTGATTGGGTTAAGCTGATTAAATCTAAAGCATTAACATGAAGTATGTTTTAAAGATGCATCTTTTCTACTTCATACAACTTAACTATGCATTAGTTCTAGAACATGATCTATTTTATATTGTATATACTTCAAGTTTTGTCATCATCAAAAAGGAGGTGATTATTAATCCAAAGATTGATTTTGATGATCATAAAATCTTGAAATATAATTACTAATGGTTGTGTTGCAAGAAGAAAGATAATTTGTTTTGCAAGAAACATAGCAAGTTGGAAGAATACAAGAAGGCCTCAAAATCTCTCAAGAAAAATTGGAAGAAAGCCACACTTCATTGGCCCAGGTCTCAAGTTCAAAGAATTCAAGTTGGAGGAGCAAATTCAAAGAAAAATTTCAAGGAACATACCTCGAGTCGACTCCTGAAAGTTCAGAGTCGACTCTGGCACTTTGGAGTCTCATGGCACATAGCTCGAGTCGATTCCTACAAAATGCGAGCCGACTTCCGCAGAATAAGACAGAGATAAGTTTTTCAGGAACAGAGCTCGAGCCGACTCAAGGTCGAATCGACTCAAGTGCGAGTCGACTCAAGTGCGAGCCGACTCCTGCAAGAAAAGACAAAGACACAAGTTTTTCAAGAACAGAGCTCGAGCTGACTCAAAGTCGAGTCGACTCAAGCTCGAGTCGACTCAAGCTCGATCCGACTCCCACAGGAAAAGACAGAAACCTAATTTTGAAGAGTCTGAGCTTGCGTCGACTTCTGACAAGCTCGAGTCGACTCAAGGTCTGTACGAGTCAACTCGAGCACTGCTGGAAGGTATAACAGCTAGTTTTTTTACGGCTCCAATGGCTAGTTTTTCATCTCTAACGGCTCTACTTCAAGATGTCATCGAATCCATGGTCAAGGCTGGACAACTTCACTTTGATCAGAATGCTCAGTTTTATTCGACATCGTGATGGAGGACATAGCTTACGATCATCGGCTTTGATCATGCCACTAGGCATTTGATTAGGACATTGCACAATGATCCAAACACTTTGTCGCATTTAACCTACTTGAAAAAGATGGGAATTCCAACTCATCTAAGTTGATGAAAACTGCTACTAACTATTGGGACCAACCTCTATGGTGTGGGAGCTGGGGCAGCCCGCACACGAGATCAAATCGACTACTCTACTACCATCATGTCAAAGGTCTTTTCTTCAATAAGACGGAAAATGTAGAGATTTTTCATAATCTTAAAGGCCCTGCACCTGCACCGCTCCCATCTATATAATAATCTATTTTACAGCTTGAAGAGGGCTGATGCTTAAGGAAAGAGAGGCGGGTCCCCCTCCCTACACGTCGACCTTTTCCTTGCTCAGGCACTGATTGACCAGCTTCATCGTCAACATTCTCATTTCCATAGCTTCTCGGATGACGAATGCTGACTTTGTCTTCATTTCATTCTTTGACTGCTATGAGCTTGAGGCAGAGTCGGCTGAAGGTAGAAGGAGAAGAAGAGATTTTACTATGCCCTTCCAATCGAAAAAAAGAAGATAATTGCTCTGGAAAACTTCCCTCCCAGAATGAGGAGGAGGAGGAGCATCTTTCTTCGGTTTAATAGACTTGGGGGGAAGTTTGAAAAGGGTTGAGAAAGCATTTTGTTTTTTTATTCTTTGTCTGCTCCCCCAAAAAAAAGAGAGACTTGTCGGAAATCGCCGGTTGGGTTGGTCCGACCAAGAAAGACATGGGATGCACTTTTTCGTTTCGAACCATACCTCGAGGAGAGGTGGAAGTGAAAGACTGGCTACCTATAAAGATCCCTCACTGCACACTTTCTATAGTTTTGTATCTAGGATTGCTTTCACGAATTGCCGACCTGCCTTTGATGTGCAAATTTGTTCAGGAGGTAGCCCAATCAATCCAAGCACCAGTACTAGAGTCAGTTGTTCCAGATCGAGAACCAGCCCTAATAGCAACAGAGGCAAGGATGGCAAGAGCAAAGCAAGCAGTAGACCTAGCAGTAGATCCAGTCTTAGATCAAGACCCAAGCCACTCTATATGGACAAGCAGACTTCTACCAAATCTTGTCTCATCTTTGCTAGGGTCTGTATTGAAGTTAATAAAGCAAAGAAGTTCCTTGAGAAGGTTTGGATCGACGTCGGAAATGGAAGCCTTGAGGAACTATTAACACTGACTTTCATCTCTAACAGCTAGAAGAAGCTTCCTCCATGTTCTTAAGGCTATAAATTCGTGGAAACACCAAAAAACAAAGTGAGAAAGAGCTCCACAAGATCAAATCTTTCAAGAACCCAAAAAGAAAGCATAACGCCAAAATCCATAAAGAGGGACAAACATTTGAGCAAGAAGTGAGCTATTCATGTTAGGATCAATCGGAGCATACACCAAGAGCCTCAAGATCACATTCTCAACCTCAACAAATTGGAGAAGAGCTTCAAAGATCAACCACTTCACCAATCCGAGTTTTGCTCCTTTTCATTTGTATTTTATATCTTGAGCCTAACTCTAGTGTGCTTTAATTTTTTTAATTTCTTGTAAAGGTTCTTCCAAACCTAAATTGGAAGTTGTTGAATTAGAAGAATTCAACAAGGATAAAGGTTTTGGTTGGTGTTCCTTGAAAAAACCAACTGGATTGTTTGTGAGCTCGAAAAATAAACGGTGTAGGTTTTGGTTGGTAAGCCTTGAAAAAAATCAATTGGATTGTTTGTAAGCCCGAAAAACAAACGTTGTAAAGGTTTTGGTTGGTGAGCCTTGAAAAAAACCAACCGGATTGTTTGTGAGTCCGAAAAACAAACGGTGTAGGTTTTGGTTGGTGAGCCCGAAAAACTAACTAGGTTGGATTGTAAGCCTAAAAAAACAATCGGATTGGTTCTAGTCGGTGAGTCTGTGAAAACCGACCGAGTTCGTTGTGATCTCGTGAAAACAACAAGTTGGTTGTTGATCGGTTCTTTTCAATTTCAAAAATAAACCACGCAATAGCACGTATCCCGTAGGATAGTGATTACGGGTGTCGGTCCACAGGGATTGGAGATAAGTTATTTTTCTTTTAAAAATAAATCACGAAGAAGAATTTGCCAACTTGATTTAACTTAATTAATCTATAAGTACGAATTGAAATTTATCAAAGTAGATGGATCTAGGGTTTCGAATCCACCGCGTAGCATGGCATTAGGGATTGTGTTCTTAATTTTTATCTTTTGGAGAGGCATGCAAATTGGCTACAAGCCTTTTAAAAAAACATAAAGAGTTTTAGGAAAATCCATCTTCGGTATAGAATGAAGTGTCTACCTAAGTATGCTAATCTAGGGTGCAGCACACCTCATCTTCCTAGACATGGATTATCTTAGACTACTTTAGCAAACACGAATAGTAAATGGCATGCTCAAGGTTTAAACATCATAAGAGAAATATTTCATTGAAGATAAGAATTTAAACAAGCTCCAAAATAATTAAAAAAATAAGAACCACAATGCCCTGATACATTGCTAGGGCTTCATCCAGCCCTAGATTGGATGTTTAGCCAAGCATGGCTTCCGGACGACCTCCCATCTTCAAATGAAATTGAGCACCTCTCATTCTTCCCAAAATATCACAAACTCTTCTCTTTCCTCCCCTCTCTCTTCTTTTTTTATTTCTTTCTCTCGGCTTTCTTCTTCTTCTTCTTCACCGAAAGAGAGCCTCTCCCCTGTTTCTTTCTTCTCAACCGCCCTCTCCTCTGCCACCGAACGCCCTCCTCCTTTTATAGTGGATGAATGGCGTCAATGGCGTGGTTGGATCTTGGGAGGGATCCGTGGAGCGTTTGATTGTAATGGCCGGAAATGAAGCCGGCCGCTGGATCGACGGGAGGTGGAGGGAAGAAGATGAGATGGCCGCGGGATCGATGGGAGGTGCTGATGCGGAGTATCTGGATCTCGGAGAAGCCGGGGACTGAGCTGTAGATGAATGCCGAGCTGGGTTTTCGGCGGTTGGGAGCCGATCACGGCTTGGTGCTAGGGATGAATCCGGACGGAAAGATGTTGCAGGTGTCCGGGTGCTGTTGAATGATGAATTGGAAGCGTTACGATCGGAAGGAGAGGCGGGGGATCCGGTCGCTGGCTGCACCCCGTGGAACTCGTGCTGGAACGGGCTGATGCGGAGCATTTGATTCCCGACGGTTGGAGCGGCTCGTTGATTGCAGCGGAGGAGTGATTGCCGGCGGAGCATCCGGGAATGAAGACGACGCCATGGCCGGATGCGGAAGATGCCCGGCTGATCTCCCTCTTGGATTTGGCACGCGGATGATGGGGGATCGAGTTGTTGTGAGCGAGGCGGGATCACGGGAAGGTTTGGCAGCGGGAGGAAGAAGATAAACAGTGGAATCTATTTATATATATATATTTATTTATTTATTTATTTATTTATGTTTTTATTTATTTATTTTTTATATATATATTTTTTTTGTGCACTGTTCATATGAACAGTGTTTTCACGGGACACTGTTCATATGAACAGTGAATACATTGCTTCTTCCCGAAATTATCATTATTTTTATTTTTATTTTTATTTGTATTTTATTTTTTTTTGTTTTAAATTATAAATTTTATATGAAGGCACGCAAGGAATTGACTTTGGGTTTGAGGTGGATCATGATTGTTGATTTGCTTGAACTTGTTCTTGAGCCCAATGACATTTAATTCTTACTAAACCGCTTCAGATTGAACTCAACCAGATCAGACTGTGACTTAATAAAAGGGTTAATCAAATATTTTCCCATACAATCTAACCAGGACCAAAGCCCATTTAATTATACCCTTAGCTTGATTACAACTCTATCAGGTTAATAAATCGGATCAACACAATCTCCTCCTTATATGTTTTCCTGTAGTTTTCATGAAAGATTGCAACCAAGAGAGAGATAAGGCTAGAGTCTGATTTAAGAAAATAATTATTTACTTCTTCCTATATTTTAAATTTATTATTCAATTTTATGGTAAAATACGTATTTATCAGTTTAAGAACATTGATAAGTGCTATGGAAAGATAACTAAGTTATAAATTATTCCGCACTTATCACACCCCCAAACCTATATTTTGCTAGTCCTTGAGCAAAATAAAATTAGAAAAGAAAAAAAAACTCTAACTCACTTTCGCAGGCATCGCGATTGCATTTACCATATGCAACATGGCTTTAAACCCCTAGGTTACCCTAGCGGACGAGTTATAGTCTCGTGAGAGTTTTCAGTGAAGATACCCACAAACTTCAATAAATATATTTTTTTATTTTATTATTTTTTTAATTATTTTATTATATTTTTTTTATTATTATATTTATTTTATTTTATTTTATTTTTTTTTAGATCGATTGATCTATGAAGTGAAAATCGAATTCCAAATGCATACTAGTAAAGAATATCAAAAACTCTCTTTTTTTATTATTATTATTATTATCTAATTTTAAGATACATGAATGATAAGAATTTCAAAGCACACACGGTTTTATTTACTAAATCAGCCCAAATTCTAGGTTAGTATGCAATCTAAGTTAAAGTCATTAAGTTTCCGTTTAGGGAGTTGTAAGACTTATTTATACTGGAGTGCTCGGTGAAATCTGGACCGTACCCAAGCTAAAAGTTCGGATCTCCAAAATGTTGCTAATACTAGTAGTTTCCAAGGATTGGTTGAAAGGACCTGCTCACTGATTCAAAATCATCTTATCTGCAGGATTTCGAGAGTTGTGGATATTTACTTTAGTACCTCACGGGCTTTATCTGTAATATTCCAGTTTACTCGAATTTTTACAACGACGGCTTTCACACTATTATCTTTTTCAAGGTTAATACAGAGTTTTTTTTTTTTTTTGAAGATATATATATTTTGTGCACTTTTACTCTTGTGATGATTTCTCCGTGTAACGAGCAATCAGTCGACAACTCTCACACCAGTTGGCACAAGGTGTCAGGCATCAAGACTCTCCTACGGACTTATGCTCGGAGTTCTCATCACAAGCCCACTTGACCTTTGACAATAGGTAGCCCTTTTCGATGTTCCTGACTTAATCCATTTTTATTATTTTTTTTTATTGGATTAGATAAGTATGATTCATCAGGGTCCAAGGTTGCTACTATACTATCAACATAGTGTCGAGCCTAGACCTTAGAAGGGTCGGCCAGTGTGTAGTGAAATTCCAAAGTATTAATTAGCTTACAACTCCCTAAGAGAAATTTAATAACAAGAACTTAAATTTGTATTACTTCCCACTATTCATTGGGCTTTTAGGTTTTATATACCTTGTGTGTTTATCATTCTCGCATAAATGTATATAAATTAGGTTTTTTTTTTCTTTTTTTTAACAAAAACCCTAATGAAAATAAACACATTTTTTTTAAAAAAAATATTTTTATTTTTTATTATTTCTTTTAAAAAATGATTTTTTTTATTTTTTTATTATTATTATTATTTTTTTTGATGAAAATCAAGATGAATACCCCCAAACCTAAACCTAACATTGTCCTCAATGTTAAGAAATAATCTAAGAGAATTGGGTTGCCTCCCAACAAGCGCTAAGTTTATTGTCTTCAGCCAGACACAGTGGGTTCTTAATTATTTTGATAAACAGGGTTCGTTAAATTAAGGGATTCGATCAATTGCCCGTCGGCAACACAGTCCACATAAGGTTTTAATCTTTGGCCATTGACTTTTAAAATATGTCCACCATTGAGGTGTTGGATCTCTACTGCACCATAAGGAGAAACCTTTTTTACTATGAATGGTCCATCCCACCTAGAGCGAAGTTTACCCGGAAAGAGTCGTAACTTGGAATTGAACAGCCAAACCTTTTGACCAGGTTCGAAGGACTTACGGTTAATATTTTTATCATGAAAAGCCTTAGTCCTCGCTTTATAAATTTTAGCATTTTCATAAGCCTCATTGCGCAATTCTTCAAGTTCACTTAGTTGGAGTTTTCGGTGAGGACCAGCTACTGCCATGTCTAAGTTAAACTTTTTGATAGCCCAGAAAGCTCTATGTTCAAGTTCTACCGGTAAGTGACAAGCTTTTCCAAAAACTAATCGGTAGGGAGACATGCCAATAGGAGTTTTGTAGGCAGTACGATAGGCCCAGAGTGCATCATTTATCCTTTGAGACCAATCTTTCCTATCGGGATGTACCGTTTTTTCTAAGATGTGTTTTAACTCCCTATTGGACACCTCGACTTGTCCACTCGTTTGGGGATGGTATGGGGTAGCAACTTTGTGGATGATGTTATATTTGCGAACCAAAGCCTCGAAAGATCGGTTGCAAAAATGAGATCCCCCATCACTGATAATGGCTCGGGGTGTACCAAAACGACAAAAGATATTTTCATGTAAAAATTTAATCACAACCTTGTGGTCATTAGTTTTAGTGGCGACAGCTTCTACCCATTTTGAAACATAATCAACCCCTACCAGAATATATTCAAAACCAAAGGATGATGGGAAAGGGCCCATGAAGTCAATACCCCAGACATCAAATATTTCTACAATTAAAATAGGATTGAGAGGTATCATATCTCTACGGGAGATGGTACCCATCCGTTGGCACCGTTCACAAGTTTGGCAAAAGTTATGGGCATCTTTGAAAAGAGTGGGCCAATAAAATCCACTCTGTAAAACTTTTGCTGCAGTTTTTCTACCCCCAAAATGTCCCCCACAAGCTTGTGAATGGCAGAATGAAAGAATACTTTGAAATTCGCATTCGGGGACACATCGACGGATTACTTGATCGGGACAATACTTGAATAGATCGGGATCATCCCAATAATAGAACTTTACTTGTGAAAAGAATCGGTTCTTATCTTGAGTTGACCAATCATCAGGAATTCGTCCTATGGCAAGGTAATTCACTATGTTTGCAAACCATGGCGTTTTTATTCTTTGTACCTCAAATAATTGTTCATCTGGAAAAGAATCGTGTAAGGGTGAGGTATTTTTAGAAGTGGGCTCAAGAAGGATCCTAGATAAGTGGTCCGCTACGACATTTGCAGTTCCTTTCTTATCACGAATTTCTAGGTCAAATTCTTGTAGTAAAAGAATCCATCGAATCAGACGGGGTTTGGTATCCTTCTTTGCAAGAAGGTGTCGAAGGGCAGCATGATCAGTGAATACGGTAACCTTGGATCCTAATAGGTAAGATCGAAACTTGTCTAGTGCGAATACTACCGCTAGCAATTCTTTCTCAGTGGTGGTGTAGTTTAATTGTGCATCTGAGAGTGCTTTACTAGCATAGTAGATGACATGAGGTACTTTATCTAGCCGTTGCCCTAAGACTGCCCCAATGGCATAGTCGGATGCATCACACATTAGTTCAAATGGAAGGATCCAATTAGGAGGCCGTATGATAGGTGCAGTGGTCAATTTCGAGCGAAGATTTTCAAATGCCTCCTTGCATGCTTTATCAAAGACAAAGGGAGTGTCCTTGGCCAGAAGATTGCACAAGGATTTGGAAATCTTGCTGAAATCCTGAATGAAGCGACGGTAGAAACCAGCATGGCCAAGGAATGATCGAATTTGTTTCACAGTTTTGGGTGGAGGGAGATTGGAAATAAGATCGACTTTGGCTTTATCTACTTCAATGCCCCTCTTGGACACGACATATCCTAAAACTATGCCTTCTTGAACCATGAAATGGCTCTTTTCCCAACTTAATACTAGGTTGGTCTCCTTACATCTTTTCAAAACTAAGGTCAAATTGTTCAGACAATCATCAAAAGATAGGCCAAAAACTGAGAAATCATCAATGAACACTTCTAGAAAGTTTTCCACCATATCTGAAAAAATGGCCATCATGCACCGTTGAAAAGTTGCGGGTGCATTGCATAGTCCAAAAGGCATCCTCCTATATGCAAATGTCCCAAATGGGCAAGTAAAAGTGGTTTTCTCTTGATCGTCCGGGTAAACAGGTACTTGATTATATCCAGAATAACCATCTAAGAAGCAGTAGAAACCTTGATCAGCCAACCGTTCCAAAATTTGATCTATGAAAGGTAGAGGGAAATGGTCTTTCCTAGTCATCGAATTAAGTTTTCTGTAGTCAATACACACGCGCCAACCCGTGGTTGTGCGTGTTTGTATCAATTCTCCTTCCGTATTTTCAACCACAGTGATACCTGATTTCTTGGGTACCACTTGTGTCGGACTCACCCACTTACTATCAGAAATTGGATAAATGATTCCGGCATCTAATAACTTCACCACTTCTTTCTTGACTACCTCCTTCATGTTAGGATTGAGTCTTCTTTGCATTTCTCGGGTGGGCTTTGCATCATCTTCGAGATGAATTCGATGCATGCAAACAGAGGGGTCAACCCCTTTCAAATCGGCTACAGACCATCCTATGGCATGTTTATTCTCTTCTAGCACCCTCAAAAGTTTACCCTCCTATTCAGTAGATAAGTTGGCTGCGATGATTACAGGGAGGCTATCTTCTGGTCCTAGAAAGGCATACTTAAGATTTGTTAGAAGTGGCTTTAACTCAAGTTTAGGTGGTGAATCAATGGAAGGACAAAGTGGCGCGCTAGCAATGGGAGGAAGAGGTTCAGGTCGGCTCTTCCAAGGAAGGGAACTCACAGGAGATTGATTGTCAAGTAAGATGTTAACTTCTTCTATGGCCTTGTCTATATCAAAGTTGTCAATGTCAAAATGGGCCAGACATGCCTCTAAGGGGTCATCGGCTAAGATATAGGAAAGGGCTTCCTCTACAAGATCATCCATTTCGTCAATTAGGCAACACTCGTCTTCCCTCACATGTTGGTCAGCGGCATGAAACACATTCAATTTAATTTTCATGTTCCCAAATGATATATCCATTGCCCCAGTTCTACAGTTGATGCATGCATTGGCTGTCGCTAAAAAGGGATGACCAAGAATCACAGGGATTTATTTTTTTAGGTTGGGCACATGTTCTATGTCAAGGACGATAAAATCTACTGGAAAATAGAATTTGTCTACCTTGACAAGAACATCTTCAATCATCCCCCGTGGTATTTTCACAGATCGATCAGCCAATTATAAGGACACCGAGGTAGGTTTTAATTCACCTAACCCAAATTTCTCATAGACTGAATAGGGTAGAAGATTCACACTTGCCCCTAGATCTAAGAGTGCTCGGTCAATGGAGTTATCTCCTATGACACAGGAAATAGTGGGAGCGCCAGGATCTTTGAATTTTGGAGGGGTGTTGTATTGGAGAATGGAACTTACCTGTTCAGTAAGTAAGACCTTTTTAGGCACATGTGTCCTAGATTTTCGCTTTTGGGTGCAAAGGTCTTTGAGAAATTTGGCATAGGAGGGAACTTGTTTGATGGCATCAAGGAGTGGGAGGTTGATTTTAACTTGTTTGAAGACCTCCATCATCTCTTCTAATGAAGTTCCCTTCTTGTTAAAGGGGGAGGGTGCATTAAGTGCTTCAGGAAATGGAGCCTTTGGAATGTGGGTTGTGGCAGATGGTGGACTAGCTGAAGAAGGTTTTGGGTTTTCATATGATACATTCTTCTCTTCTTCTTCTCCTTCCTTATTGTTACCCTCCCCAACCTTATTATCTATTATACGTCCACTCCTTAGGGTAGTCAAAGCATTAGCTTGCTCATGATTTAGTCGAGTTTCTTGAGTCACATATTGTCCCCTAGGATTACTCATTGGTTGACTTGGAAGCTTACCTTCCTCTCGCTTGTTTAATGCATTAGCTAGTTGACCCATTTGGGATTCTAGCTTAGCAATTGATTGCATGTGAGAGTGCAATAGTTGTGTGTTTGCCTCCAAACCTTGAAGGGCAGTCAACACCTTCTCCTCAAAGGCTGTATTTCTTTGGGTTGGAGGAGGAGGATGCTAAAATTGGGTTGAGGGACGGTAGGGATGAAAATTCTGAGGGTTTTGAAAATTTTGGGAGAAGGGTTGGGAGGTATTAGAAGCTTGCTGCCTCCAAGAAAAATTTGGATGATTCCGCCATCCCGAATTATATGTATTGGAAAATGGATCATTACCCGGTCTGGGCTGTGTTTGGGCAGCATTGATGTGTTCTTGCACGAGTTCGGGATATTGGGGTGCTGAGGGGCACTCATGAATTGGATGCGATGGGCTAGAACAGATAGCACACACTTGTGCTTGGGAAGAGCTAACGACATGTCCTCCTATCATTAGTTGGTCAATCTTATGGGACAATGCATCTACCTTGCTAGACAGGTCCATAGAATGACTTATTTCACAAATGGCCCCTTTTCTTTGAAAATTTGGGGATGCTTGACGAGAACATGAAGCATGGTGGAGGGAGTTTTCATTAAGATTTTCAAATAGTTGCCATGCTTCATGCTCATTTCGAAGCATGAAAGTCCCCCCGCATGCAGCATCGATCATCTGATGGTTTCGTTCCGTCAAACCGTCATAGAAACATTGCACTAGCTGCCACTTAGGTATTTGATGATGAGGGCATTTACGGATTAGGTCCCAAAATCTCTCCCAAGTTTCATGAAATTCTTCTCCCTCGGTTTGGGAGAAGCTTGTAATGGCACGTCTAAACTGGTTCGTTCTTCCTATAGGAAAGTATTTTTTAAGGAATTCTTGTTGCATTTGATCCCAAGAACGAATTGAGTTAGCTTCTAAAGAATTCAGCCATTGTTTGGCTCTATCTTTAAGGGAGAAGGGGAATAACCTAAGTTTCAGGGCATCCTCAGTGAAGTTCTGAATCTTGACAGTGGTGCAAATCTCAACAAATTCATCTAAATGTTTGTATGGGTCTTCGTTGGTGAGCCCATAAAAAGATGGGAGCATTTGGATCACACTAGACTTTATTTCATATTGTACAGCTGCTACCTCAGGTAATCGAATGCAAGATGGGGAAGTGTAAATAGTGGGAGTAAAGTACTCCCTCAGGAGTTTGGGTTGTTCTTCAGCCATCTTAAGAGGTGGGGATGATCCTAATGTTTTGATCTTAGCTCGAATGTTCCTAAGGGTTCGTTCTATTTCAGGGTCAAAAGGTAATAGGTTTTGTACTCTAGAACGACTACCGTGCATACACTAGTACTCGATCAATCAAGCATGCAATAAAAGAGAAAAGCATATCAATCCTAGTCTTTGTCCTAAAATCACTAGATAGCTCCTAACTGGTTTGAAGAGGGCACCTAAGCCTCCAATCCGGTCTAATGAACCGAGTTGACCAGGTAAGCTCCCAGGTAAGTGGAGGGGTCACGATGCGTTCGCAAAGGTCCCACTTAAAACCCACTTGCCTCGAACAGATGAACTGTCTCCCTTATAGGGACAAAGCTTGCCTAGACATCAACTAAGCCACAGAGCGAAATTGGTGCAACTTTCGGTGATCTTCGTCCTATTGAGCTCGAATGTCCCTAGGAGCCAATGTCTAATTGATTTTAATTGAAGTGACACTATGTGAGATTGAGTTCACCTAAGTTGGGCAAGAGTCCGGTGATGAAATCCGGCTCTTATCTTGTTGGGGTGATTGCCCTTACTATGTGCAGATTGATTTGTGTATGTGTATCAGGCATGCATTCACAATTTTGCTATAATTAAAATCAAACAATCACCACAAAATTTCAAGCCAATAATTAATTTAAATAAGAAAAGTTTAGAGGTTACCAAAGGAAATTTTCCCAGCAATTTATTTTTTTTTTAAACCTCTACAGCATTTCTTTTCCAGCAGGTCTCCTTTTGATCATCCCAAATTTTTTCCTCGATTCCTGATCAAATAATATATAAAAAAAATAAATAAAAATTAGTAAGGGAGAAAAAGAAGATAAGAAAAGTAACAATAATAGAAATTTTTTTTTTAAAGAATTTTTTTTTAATTTTTTTAAAAAAATTTTAATAAGAAAAATAACTATGCTAGCAATCCCCAGCAACGGCGCCAAAAATTGATTGGTTCTTTTCAATTTCAAAAATAAACCACGCAATAGCACATATCCCGTAGGATAGTGATTACGGGTGTCGGTCCACAGGGATTGGAGATAAGTTATTTTTCTTTTAAAAATAAATCACGAAGAAGAATTTGCTAACTTGATTTAACTAAATTAATCTATAAGTACGAATTGAAATTTATCAAAGTAGATGGATCTAGGGTTTCGAATCCACCGCGTAGCATGGCATTAGGGATTGTGTTCTTAATTTTTATCTTTTGGAAAGGCATGCAAATTGGCTACAAGCCTTTTAAAAAAACATAAAGAGTTTTAGGAAAATCCATCTTCGGTATAGAATGAAGTGTCTACCTAAGTATGCTAATCTAGGGTGCAGCACACCTCATCTTCCTAGGCATGGATTATCTTAGACTACTTTAGCAAACACGAATAGTAAATGGCATGCTCAAGGTTTAAACATCATAAGAGAAATATTTCATTGAAGATAAGAATTTAAACAAGCTCCAAAATAATTAAAAAAATAAGAACCACAATGCCCTGATACATTGCTAGGGCTTCATCCAGCCCTAGATTGGATGTTTAGCCAAGCATGGCTTCCGGACGACCTCCCATCTTCAAATGAAATTGAGCACCTCTCATTCTTCCCAAAATATCACAAACTCTTCTCTTTCCTCCCCTCTCTCTTCTTTTTTTATTTCTTTCTCTCGGCTTTCTTCTTCTTCTTCTTCACCGAGACAGAGCCTCTCCCCTGTTTCTTTCTTCTCAACCGCCCTCTCCTCTGCCACCGAACGCCCTCCTCCTTTTATAGTGGATGAATGGCGTCAATGGCGTGGCTGGATCTTGGGAGGGATCCGTGGAGCGTTTGATTGTAATGGCCGGAAATGAAGCCGGCCGCTGGATCGACGGGAGGTGGAGGGAAGAAGATGAGATGGCCGCGGGATCGATGGGAGGTGCTGATGCGGAGTATCTGGATCTCGGAGAAGCCGGGGACTGAGCTGTAGATGAATGCCGAGCTGGGTTTCCAGCGATTGGGAGCCGATCACGGCTTGGTGTTAGGGATGAATCCGGACGGAAAGATGTTGCAGGTGTCCGGGTGCTGTTGAATGATGAATTGGAAGCGTTACGATCAGAAGGAGAGGCGGGGGATCCAGTCGCTGGCTGCACCCCGTGGAACTCGTGCTGGAACGGGCTGATGCGGAGCATTTGATTCCCGACGGTTGGAGCGGCTCGTTGATTGCAGCGGAGAAGTGATCGCCGGCGGAGCATCCGGGAATGAAGACGACGCCATGGCCGGATGCGGAAGATGCACGGCTGATCTCTCTCTTGGATTTGGCACGCGGATGATGGGGGATCGAGTTGTTGTGAGCGAGGCGGGATCACGGGAAGGTTTGGCAGCGGGAGGAAGAAGATAAACAGTGGAATCTATTTATATATATATTATTTATTTATTTATTTATTTATGTTTTTATTTATTTATTTTTTATATATATATATTTTTTTTGTGCACTGTTCATATGAACAGTGTTTTCACGGGACACTGTTCATATGAACAGTGAATACATTGCTTCTTCCCGAAATTATCATTATTTTTATTTTTATTTTTATTTTTATTTTTTTTTTGTTTTAAATTATAAATTTTATATGAAGGCACGCAAGGAATTGACTTTGGGTTTGAGGTGGATCATGATTGTTGATTTGCTTGAACTTGTTCTTGAGCCCAATGACATTTAATTCTTACTAAACCGCTTCAGATTGAACTCAACCAGATCAGACTGTGACTTAATAAAAGGGTTAATCAAATATTTTTCCATACAATCTAACCAGGACCAAAGCCCATTTAATTATACCCTTAGCTTGATTACAACTCCATCAGGTTAATAAATCGGATCAACACAATCTCCTCCTTATATGTTTTCCTGTAGTTTTCATGGAAGATTGCAACCAAGAGAGAGATAAGGCCAGAGTCTGATTTAAGAAAATAATTATTTACTTCTTACTATATTTTAAATTTATTATTCAATTTTATGGTAAAATACGTATTTATCAGTTAAGAACATTGATAAGTTATAAATTATTCCGCACTTATCAGTTGTGAGCTTGTAAAACAATCGAACTGTAATCGGTGGGATTATAGTGAATTCCCAAGAGGACGTTTGGGGAGTGGATGTAGGTGCTTGGGGTGCCCCGAACCACTATACATGCTTGTATTTGTAGTATATTTCTTGTGCATTTTGGTTTACTTTCATGCTTGCATAATGTAGTTGCTCTAGCTTAATTCTTCACTGTTTACTTGTAACTGCCTGGAGCTTAAGTAAGATAACACCTTATCATTTCGCTGCATTCAATTCAAAGTTAATTTGGGAACATATTTTTTTAGAAAACTCAATTCATCCCCCCTTTTGGGTTGCACCTTGGGCAACAATTTCTATTACAATTTAAATATTTTAATTCATTTATTTTCAATTTTTGATACATATTTTATTACATTTTTAATGATGGACAGGAGAGAGTGAGGACGAGATGGGGTGCCACTCGAGCAAAAAATGTGCGGTAGCTTCATGAGGGTGAGAAGATTGTCATCTGATGTAATGAACTGGGGCGGCCCATCAAGAAAGCTGGAAACATTTTAGCAAGTTTTCTAGGATCGGTTGCACGAAAAGGTCAATTGTGTCCGCTCAACTTTGTTAAATAGAATGATATACTTTCTTCATATAAGGTTGAGCTTCTTAGAGTTGTACGGGTAAGAATTTAATTTGATATTGTATATTAATTTGCTTGCTATCATGATTATAATTTTTTATTTAACATTGTTATGACATTCATTACTTTGGTGTAGAGTAAGTTTGTTCTCCCTCTAGAGAGCCATAACTGGCTGCTAAAGTCCCTCAACTGCAAATGGAAAGAACATAAGATTGGAGACAAACTATAAGAGTGAGGGTATGATAAAGGAGGAGATTGCTCGTAATTGTCCTCCTGATATATACTCTCATCAGTGGAGGGAGCTTGTTCACTACAGGTTGTGTATACTCTCTCAATACCTTATATTATATTTATTACTAATATAGATTGCAAATATATACATCAAATATATTACATTGTTTACTTTTTTTGGCAGACATATTTCGATATTGGTAGAGCTGCTTGAGAATCTTAGGCGGTTCCTCACACATCAGGCTCAAAGAATTATGCGAGGCATAAAGATGAATTCGTATGTTTCTTTGAAACTCTGATGTATTTCAAACTACTCAAAATATGTATGAATTCATATTTCAAACTATGTATCATGTATCGTGTACCATGTATCATGATACTTATGAGTTTTATTAGAACTCTTTGGCTTCTTTAATTCAAATTGAAACTTTAATCTTCATATTGAACTATGTATTATGTACTATATATTATGTATCATATATCATGTATCATATAATATGTATCATGAATCATATAATGTGTATCATGAACCATGTATCTTCTATCATATATCACATATCATGCATTATGTATCATATACCATATACTTTTTATTGTAGATGGAAGAGCATAGGAGGGAGCTTGGTGAGGTGAAGTTCTACAGGATGACTCACCCCCACCGAGATAGTAGCTTTGTCCAGGAGGAGTCAAGAGAGATAGTTGTATATATTGATAATCGATTTGTGCAATGATTTGTAGTTTAATTTTTCAAACATTAATATTTGACTTTTTTTTCTTCTAAAATATAGGACAGGGCTACATCCCTTATTGCAAAGCGTGTCTAGTGAGACCACTCGCATCGAAGAAGAGGTATTTGCCGAATTGATGGGACTAGAGTGTTATGGTTGAGAAAGGGGTTATGGCATTAGAGTTATCCCTACTCAGTTGTTTGCAGTGAGCAGATATACCCCGGATGCCAGACATAGTAGTAGCATTGTAGAGATTTGTAGTCTAAAGGTAGCAATAGCGGAGATGAGGTAGAGCCATTGGACAAAGATGGAGGAGATGAGGCAGAGACATCAAATAGAGATACAATTTTTGATGGCTCAACTTGACTAGATTGCATCTTTGTTGCATAGGTTTGTCCCTCCTTAGATAAATAACTACATCTAATTGAATATTTTACATAATTATCATGTATTTTTCTATTAGCTTAATGATTTATAATAATTTCTAATTTTTGTATTCTTCACTTCTAAAGTTTCTATCTTTTCGTTGTAGGTTCGTGATACTCATAGAGATGATGATGATGATACCATCGACCCCTGATAGCTCTTAGACTATTTGTTTAGGAGTTTTATGTGTACATTTTTTATGTTTTCCGAAGAATATTGTAAATATAATTGTTGCCCAGAAGACAACCCAAGAGGGGGGGGGGATGAATTGGGTCCTTAAAAAAAATAAGCAACTCAAATTTTACTAAGGAAAGCTTTCTAGATTTTAAGCAGAAGCAACTAAAGTAGTTATAGAAAAGTTGTAAAGAAAGGAAGAATAATAAACCACAACACAAACACACAAGATTTATAGTGGTTCGGAGCTAACACTTGCTCCTACGTCCACTCCCCAAACTCACTTGGGAGTTCACTACAATTCTCCGATTACAACCTGGTTGTTTTGAGTTCACAACCCAACTCGTTGTTTTTTCTTGGATCACAACGAACCCAGTTGGTTTTTCCTAGATTACCAACTAGAACCAAACTCCAACCAAACTTTGTTGAACACAGTCCAATTCACAGGCTTGGACAATGCCTTAACCCCTTGATTCAATTTCCTAGTTGAATCAAGTTACAAAATATGAAAAGATTGTTTTAAACAAGTACAAGCTTCTTTACATGAGTAAATATAACAATTTAAATAATAGGAGTAAAGGAATGAAGTCCTATAAACAAGGATCGCTGCCGGAAGAACTTTGGCTTCTTCTTTACTTGACCCTCTTTTGATTGCACAAAAGGTTGAGGATCACTGAGGCAGTATTAATTGGAGAGGAAGCTTTGCAATTCACTCAAGATGCTTTTCTTCTCTCTTTTGCTTTGAATGGCTCTTGAATGCTCTTTTAAAGTCTTTCTCTTAAATGCTCTTTATGATCACTAAGTTTCTTTTTTGAAAAACTATTAAACACCCCTTCTTATTGTCTTCTACCAGAGAAATAGCCGTTAGGGGGTAAAATATAGCCGTTCTGCCACTTTTGGAAGTTATGACAAACTAGCCGTTGGAGTGCCAGCAGATTTGGAGATGTCCCGACCATTCTGTGAGTCGGCTCGTCTCAGGTTGGAGACGTCTCGAGTCTGTCTGGAGTCGAATCAAGATCGGACTCTTCAGAATTGAATTTTTGTTAATCCTGTGGGAGACGACTCGTGTAAGTTGGAAGTCGGCTCGCGCACGGCTTCTTCAAATTTGAACTTCTATTCTTTCGAAAGACGGCTCGCAACAGTCCGGAGTCGGCTCATGCTCTGCCTCATTAAAACTGAGTCTCTGCTTTCATCTGCGGGAGACAACTAGCACTCTGTAGGAGTCGGCTTGCGCACAGCTTGCAAAACATACTCTTCTATCTTTTCTTTGAAGGTGACGGCTTGCACTCTGAAGAAGGCATCTCGCATTCTGACCGGAGAAAAGAGCTAAACTGTTCTTCACTGTGGGAGATGGCTCATGCTCTGCTAGAGATGTCTCGTGCACTGGCACATTGAGACAGTCTTCTATCTTTCTGCAAGAGTCGACTCTCCTTAGGCATAAGTTGGCTCGAGGGTGTGCCAGACCACTTTCTAAGTGCCGAAGACGTCTCGTCCACTGTGGGAGACGTCTCATGGACTGTCCAAGTGTAAATAAGGTTCAAACTAAATGTTTAACTCATCTTAATTCTTGTGAACCTTCTTCTAATGGATTTCTCTTAAGTTTTTATGTATTTTCTCCTAAAACACTCACTTAAATTCATTAGTACCATAAGAAATATACTCATGTGTTTTGGGCTCATCAAAATCAAATAGGGGGTCAACAATCTTTTTCCTTTTGATGATGACAAAATACTGAGTATATGCAAGTAAATTTACACATACAAAGTATTAAGTCAAAACTAATAGATATCAAAAAAAATTGGATAGAATATACATGACTGAAATTATGCATTCGATTTATGAAAGGTGTACTCAATAAGCTTTTAAGCTTTAAACTCCTCATTTCATTTGGAATTGTACATACATTTTTAAGCTTTATCCTTCAATTGTTTTGCTTTTACTTAAGATTTGTGTATACTTTGTTTGTCTTGCTTTTACTTAAGATTGGAGTATACTTTGCTTGTTTTGCTTTTACTTAAGATTGGAGTATACTTTGCTTGTATTTTGCTTTTACTTAAGATTGGAGTATACTTTGCTTGTTTTGCTTTTACTTAAGATTGGAGTATTTACTTTGCTATACTCTTCCCTTTAGTAATTTGCAAGTACTTCTCCCCTTTTTTGTCATTAGCAAAAGGTGAGTTAGAAAACACATAAGGGAGAAATTTTCATTCAACTAAAGCAAAGAAGATACACAATAATTGCATTGCAAAAAAAATTACTATCATTTTATTGCATCAAAAAGTTGATTACATCAATGATTACAAAAGTGAGTACATATCACTAAATACATCAAATACATTGGCATATATCAAAAATTCATTACAAGATACATTAAAATACATCATAAGTCAGAATGCTCAGAGTCTGAATCTAAGTCTGATGGAAGCTCAATAATGTAAGGGTCACTGGTGAATCCTAAGCCATGAGAAGGTGGCACAGATCTAGAGGTGGAAGGCTGTGCAGAAGTCCTTCTAGACTAAGTAGGTCCACCATGCTGTTGCTCCATCCGCCTGATCAAGCGCTCCAAGGAGGATAAGATGTTCAGGAAGTGGCATCCTTGGATCAAGCAAAAATCATGCAGGGATGTCTCAAACTGAGCAGTTGACATCTCAATCCTCCTCCTGAGGGAGGCAACCTCTCAAGCAAAAGTAGATATATCTGCGAGGCCCGAGACCTCCACAACCGAAAGCCGCTTGCAATCGTCGCCAGCTCGTCCATCAGGGGTTGAAGCTGCCGAGGTAAACTGCGCTCCAAAGTCAACAAACGGTGAGATAGCTCATCAATTGAGGATGTCAGTCTGGACAGCTTCTCACGACTCACTCCACTGGACTGGCCTTGGGAGGCCATCTCATCAGCCAACATGGAGGCTAACCTCCGCAGCTGGTCGTCCGTCAGACTGAGTGGGGTGGACTGATCAGTAGAAGAAGGGGCAGGATGAGCAGGTCTGGGAGAAGGTAGTCTGGGTGAAGATGGCTCAGAAAAAGATATAGGAAGATTAGTAGTGGGTGCATTAGTAGGAGGAGAAGAAGGTGGGGCTCTTGTAGGTGTAGTCTCCTCTACATAGTTAGATTTCTTGACCCACTGGCCATCTACCTTATGAAAGCCCATCCTCTGAAGGGTTTCTCATTGTAATAATCATTGTGCCTTAGAGGTCAGGAGGGCTCATCCTCGAATATGGGAACACTAAACTCCATAAAAATGAGTGTAAAGACCATCCCATAAGGCAAACTGGCCTTAGACTTGGTTGCTGCTTTTCCTATATAAGAAATCATCATTCTAGGTAAATTAAGAGGAAGACCCTCTACAACACAGTGCATTACTACCAAGTCTCTCCTAGATATAAAGTCAAAACAACCACTCTTGGAAAAGATGACCCTACCAACAATACTAAGAGGTAGTCTCATCTCTACTAATAGTTGATTGGCAAAGACTTCTTCTAAAGGATTGACAATGTTCCTACCTAAAATGGCTCTAAGAGATCCCTCTCTATCGGAACGGGTAGTGGAGGCTGATCCTTCCCTAGGGAGATTCAACAAGTCAGCTAGAAACTCCTTGGTTAGGGTTATCCTAATGTCTCTAACAGTGCCAGCTAAACCTCCTGCTCCCCCACCTATAGAAATGAAAAAATTCTCTCATCAAACTAGGGTAAGTAGGTAAATCTAAAGAACACAAGTACTCCCACCCTAAGGCTTTTATCTTCTCTCCTAGGGTAAACCCTTCTCGCGTAAGGAAGTGGAAATCCACTTTCCTTCTTGTGGTAACCGTTCTACCCTGCGAGAGATTGAAATGGTGGGCCTTAGGGGAGGATGAACAGTTGACTCTTTCTGAGTCAGCTCATTCCTCGCCTTCATCCTCCGTTCCGAACCACTTGACACAAGAGGACATTTTCCACAGGACGTGGATGTCCTTCTCGATGCCATTAGGGGGAAATCAAGGGAAAGGAAGAGAGAAAAAGGTCAATGGAGGAACCTTGAGCATGGAAGAAAGGTTTATAGGGCTATAGAAGTGGAAAGAAGAGAGAGAGGAGATGACTTGGCTAGGTTAAAAAGCCGTCGTCCCGACCTCGAGACATCTCGCCTATCTGCGCGAGACGACTCGAACACGAGTCGACTCAAATTTTACTCAAGCCGGCTCAAGCCCTGTCTCGCCCAAAGATATTCAATTTTATTGTTCCAAAAAGAGTCTAGGTGATATCAAATGAAAAGATTTGTCAAAAAAAAAGCTCAAATCAAATTGAATTTCAAGATAAGAAGAGAAAAAATAATAAGAGTAAGAAAATTATATTGGAAAGGATCAAATACTACTAAATCTCTTCTAAGACTACAAAATCTATCCTCACTCAAGGATTTGGTAAAGATATCAGCTAATTGTCTATCAGTACAAACAAACTCAAGCATTATATCATCATTCAGTATATGATTTCTTATGAAATAATGTCTTATCTCAATGTGCTTAGCTCTAGAATGTTGTATAGAATTTTTAGTTAAGTTTATAGCACTAGTATTATCACATTTTATGAGAATTTTAGATTGCTTAATGCCATAATCCTCTAGTTGCTGCTTAATCTATAGAATCTATGCACAGCAACTTCCGGCCGTAATGTATTCGGCTTCCGCCGTAGACAGTGCAATAGAATTTTGCTTTTTGCTAAACCATGAAATTAAGTTTTCGCTGAAAATTTGATATGTACCACTAGTGCTTTTTCTATCTAATTTACATCCAGCAAAGTCAGCATCAGTGTACCCAATTAAGTTTATGTTTGATTCTTTTGAGTACCATAAGCCTACATTATTTGTTCCAATTAAATATCTAAATATTCTTTTAACAACAAGTAAATGTGATTCTTTAGGATTGGACTGATATCTAGCACACATATAAACACTAAACATGATATTATGTCTACTAATAGTAAGGTAAAGAAGTGATCCAATCATACCTCTGTTAAGCTTTTGATCAACATTCATATCTGATTCATCTTTATCTAATTTGCATGAGGAGCTCATGGACGTGCCAATTGATTTGTTGATCTCCATCCTAAACTTCTTAAGCATTTTCTTGATGTACTTTGTTTGGTTGATGAAGATCCTTTTCTTTAGTTGTTTGATTTGAAGTCCAAGAAAAAAGTTCAGTTCACACATCATGTTCATCTCAAATTCTTCCTACATTAGTTTAGCAAAATCTTGACAAAGATTATTGTTAGTAGTACCAAATATAATGTCATCTACATAGATCTGTACTATTAACAAGTCTTTATCTTTTTTTTTTCAAAAACAATTTTGTTTCTACATATCCTGTAGTAAAATCATGTTCCAAAAAAATTTTACTAAGTCTTTCATACCAAGCTCTTGGGGCTTGCTTTAAACCATAAAGTGGTTCAATTTGAAAACATGATCAGGATATATATGGCTTTCAAAATTTGGAGGTTGTTCTACATATACCTCCTCAGTTATATATCCATTTCAAAATGTACTTTTAACAACCATTTGAAATAATTTGAAATTCATAAAGCATGCAAATGCAAGTAATAGTCTAATAGCTTCAAGTCTAGCTACATGTGCAAAAGTTTCATCAAAATTAATTTCTTCTTCTTGATTATATCCTTTTCCAACAAGTCTAGCCTTGTTTCTTACAACTATACCATTTTCATCTAATTTATTTTTAAATACCCATTTTGTTCCTATGACTGACTTGTCTTTTGGTCTTTCGATTAAGTCTGAAACATTATTTTTTGTAAATTGATTTAATTCCTCTTGTGTGGCATTGATCCAATTTACATCATTTTCAGCTTCTTCTATAGTTTTAGGTTCAATTTGTGAAACAAAAGCTAAATGATTCCTTAAATTTCTAAGAGACGCTCTTGTTCCTACCTGTTGAGATGGATTACTAATGATTAACTCTTTAAGGTGACCATATGCATACCTCCAAGCCTTTGGTAGATCATGATCTGCTATTTCTTCATGGTTTTCTTGATTTTCTTCAGGTTTCTATAATTCTTCTTCATGGATGTTCACTCTTTCCATCTTGTCTTCAAGAATACCTGTATCATCATCAGAAGCAACTTCCTTGTTAGAGGAAGTACTATTAGATTCATCAAAGATAACATGAATAGATTCTTCAACAACAAGAGTTTTCTTGTTGAAGACTCTATATGCTTTGCTAGATAAAGAGTATCCCAAAAAGATACCTTCATCTGACTTGGCATCAAACTTACCAAGGTTGTCTTTGCCATTATTATGAATGAAACATTCACCACCAAAAACATGAAAATAACTTAAATTTGGTTTTCTATTCTTTCAAAGTTTATAAGGTGTTTTCTTTAAGATTGGTCTCATCAAAACTCTATTTAAGATGTAACATGCTGTGTTTACAACTTCAGCCCAAAAATACTTTGGGAGGTTGCTTTCACACAACATGGTATTGTTAGAAGTATGCCTTAGAAGCCAATGTGGCTGACGCATATTTGTAATCTTTGTAATCAATAAATAAGACTGGGCAATTTGTTTTTCATTCATGTTTGTATCTGTCCATTAATCGTCCAAGAAATTAATAGATGATGACACATATTCTCAAGGAGTTGAGAATTTGAGGCATGTGTCATTAGGGATTAATTTTTAAATGCTCCTGATCGATGGATCCATCACGAGGGACGGTGATCGATCCGCGGAGATTAGTGCACATATCACTTAGTCAGATGGACGAGTCTCGAGTCCACAGTGTAGAGACACTGGAGTGATTATGCGAGTACTTGTTAGAGAACAAGGTACTGAGCGTGACCAAAGAAAGTAGTCACATGGATGTCTATCCACTCGTCAATGACTACTTATGCTGCAGTTGTATGCCTGGTCCTTTGACCTGCGATGCCTCAGCTATTCACTGTGAGGTTTCTGTAGTTTGATGAGCATGTGAACTTGGGCTCTAGCCATTCGGATCCTTGTAGTGCGGATTGGCTGCAATAGGTTCATTTTGGAATAGGGTTGCATCTAGATGGGATCTATCGACCTTGATAGATTAGGAGTGATCCTATGTGATTTATGAGACTGAGTTCGATAAATTTTTGGCCAGGTATTTTGGAAAAAAAGTTTTCCATATCTCGAACTGGAAGTCGAATAAATTTGACATATGACGGACGATGGGGTTTGACGAGATATCCATAACCTCCGTCACGTTGAAATCCATGATAGAGGGACTGTATCATACGCTAACATTACCAAGAGGTTCAGATATTCCATTCTGCTAGGTTGCCACCACATACCGCTAGGTATCACTAGTGGATTGTGAGACTCGAAGGCATTCACTAGGTGATCAGTGAACCCTAAGAGTAGAACTGAAATTGTTTCAGTCCACTGAAAGGAGTTTCAGTGATATTGGGATGGAGATCTCAATATGTTTTACTACCTGTCAGAATAGAACCTACGGGGTCACACACATAGAGGATTTAATTAGTCAGACTATCATAATTGTGATTTGAAATCACAATATAAATCAATCATCAATATGATTGGTAATTGAATTAACCCACTAAGTGTTAGTGAGTTAATGAAAGAAAAATTAAGAAGAATTGATTGCAATTGGATTGCAATTGGGCTATTTAAATGAGCCAAATTAAATTGGGTTCGACCCAAATTGATTTGGGTTCATGATTGGGTCAATTGGATTAAACCAGAATTTGTGCGGATTTTAAAGTTTACATGTCGTCGTAGGATGAATATGACTTAAGTCGTGTTCACACTATGCGAACTTTAAAGTCCACATGGCGTCGTTGGATGCATGCTCCCAATTAATTATTCAAATGTGATTAGGAGTTAGCCTAAGTTCTAATTTGATTAGGAATTAGGCTTATCTTGGAAATTGATCAAGACCTAATGTGATTAGGACTTGATCATGGCGCCATGAATGGGTTCAAACCTAATTGGATTAGGTTCTAATCTCTAGATCCAATGACACTTGTCATGCATTGATTTGATGGCACCTTGGGCATATGGATTGGACACTTGGCATTAATCCAAGGGTGGGTTATTTTGAGAAGTTTGTTG
The DNA here is from genome assembly GCF_009389715.1 of Phoenix dactylifera. Classification (NCBI taxonomy): domain Eukaryota; kingdom Viridiplantae; phylum Streptophyta; class Magnoliopsida; order Arecales; family Arecaceae; genus Phoenix; species Phoenix dactylifera. The sequence goes on from NW_024068229.1 coordinate 58,397, forward strand.
ATGCAAAAATAAAATTGTTCCCCCAAGTGCAGGAGAATCGTACAAGTAGTAAAATCTCGGGAGTCCGAGGTCGAATCCTCAGGGAACGAAATATATTTAAGATTATTTAATATAATTTTAGATTAATTAATTCAATAAATATGTGGATTAAGATGATGTTTTGAAGTTTAGAGAAACTAATTAATAGATTAAGTTCGATAATAAAGAGATGGTTAGGGATCCGGAATCCCCCTTGACAATAATACATTCAAGATATAAACTCTACGGTTTCTGATTTAAAAGTTCAAATGTAGGATAGATCTAATCATGGAATATATTGTTTGAATACACGAACTCAATTTCTAAGCATTCGTCGTGCCGGTTATGTCTACGACAAATCAAATAATAAAGTAATCCATGCATCAATAGATATAAACCATTAAAGAACTATCTACAACATAGGCAAGCAAGAAATCAAAACATATCAAAAGATCTAAATTGAATAGAACAATAGTTTAGAGTTTACTCCAAGAAAGTAACAAGTCAAGGGTTCTCCCATCACCCTAGACCAAAGGATTAGCCGGCCATCAATATGAAAGTCTCCCCTGTTCCTGTTCCCCTTTTTTTTTTCTTTTTATTTTCGGAAACAGGGCCTCCCCTGTTGCTCTCCTCCTCTATTTTTTTCTTTGTTTTCAAATGAGAGCTCCTTATATCTCCCAGTGGACCCCCTGATCACACGGGATGCTCCTCTCGTGTTGGCTGCCGAGTATCCCGGACGCGGAGAGGCTCAACCAAGATTGGAGAGGCAAAAGAAGCAGGCGGACGCATGTGACACGGGCTCGGCTGAAGCACGAATGGACGTGTGGACTGCGAGGAAGATGCTGGGGCTGGATTGTTAGGGATCCGAGAGGAGCTGGAACGTGGAAGCTTTGGAATGCATCACGGGATTTGCAGTGAACGCGGACGAGATCTGATCGCGAACGGAAGGATGAACGCGTGGATCCGGAAGAATCAGATGCGGGAAGGCTTCATGGACGGCTGGGCTTTGCTCGTGTGGACGCTGGCGATGTTGTGATGCTTGGAGATGATGTGGCTAGAAGAAGCTGGATCGTTGGAGATCCGAGAGGAGTCAGGATGCGGACGATTAGATCATGGATCCTAGGAGGCGGGCGGATCGGAAGGAGGCACGGACGGATCGCTGGAAGGCTGATCGCATGAGGCCGCTAAGATGCTCTGTGAACGTGGAAGCTTGGAACGCGTGGGATCTAGTAGAAGGGCCTTGGATGCATGGGAGATGAACCGTGGATGGCTGGGAAGCTCTAGGATGCAGGTGCGGAAGCTTGAACGCGGACGGATGCGGATGAGATGCTTCATGGGATACTGAACGGATGGCTTGATCGTTGGAACTGGGACGCGTGGACTGCGAGGAAGACGGAAGCCGCGGACGTGAACAGATGCTGAGATACGGGATGCTGAGAACTCGGCTGAACACGTGGACTCGGAATGGATTGGGAGAAGCTGGATTGTTGGAGATCTGAGAGGAGCTGGAGCGTGGAAACTTTGCGGGAGGAGCGGACTTGGATGGAAGTTGGGAGCAGGGCTTTGGAATCGTGTGACGGGCTCGGCTGAAGATGCTTGCAGACGGCTGCACTGGATGAGGTCGGGGCGCAGGGAGAAGGCTGGACAGCGAGTTGCTCGCGGAGGCTTGAATCTAGGTTCTGTTGGGATGACGGCTGGGATGCCTCCCGCACACGTGGAATAGATGCTGGCTTGTAGATGCTTGGGCTTGCAGAAAAATAAAGCTGCGATGAAGTGGACCGCTAAACTTGACCTCCTTTTAGTGTGCAACTGGGGTCGACCCATGCGGTTGGCTGATTACCTACAGTGATGCATCTTTTTGAACCCAATGTGTATTTTAGCTTTGATTTCCAATCACCTGCACCCCACAAAAATATAATATTAATACAGCACTTCTATAATTATTTGTTAGCAATAATACTAATTTAAGTGGTATGTAGATCGCACTTTTGTGCTCTCATCATTTGTCTCCTACTCCTGATAGACTTTGGAAAAGAGCCCTAAACCCATTCTATTTAAAGGACCCATGAAGGCATATGAGGCATGGAATTCTCCTCTTCCCTCCACGCCTCCTCCCTTTTCCCTTCTTTCTTTCTCATGGCAGCAAGGTGAAAGTGTTCTTCTTCCTCCAAGCATTGGAAAGAAAAGAAGAAGAAGAAGCAAAGGAAGAGATCAAATCACGCCAAGGAAGAAGGTGTTCTTCCTCACGTCAGCCCCTTCTTCCTCTTCTCGTTCTCCATGGCAGAAAGGGGTGTTCTTCATCCTCTTCTTCCACGATTGCAAGGTGAGGAAGATCCACGAGCAAATCTACCTCCTTCTCTCCCTTAATTGTGAGCAAGGTTGAAGAAGAAAGCGTTCTCCTTCAAAGAGATATGTTGCAGATTTTCTTCCAATATTATGATAGTCATTAGAGGTCTTTGTAAGGAGCTAGCACTCTGGTAAGACCCTATCTCAGATGATTAGATCCTCGTGTGGATACCTGTAAAGGCCAGACACGGTGCGGCTTAACCAGAAACCTAGAAAAATCATCAGGCTGCGGTGTTCTACACCTACAGAATTTTTGAAGACGAGATCTTCAAATCTATAACTTTTGATTTTTAGTTCGGTTTTATGAATCTTAATCAACATTCTTCAGATCCTAATCTTCCCTCCCTAATGAGTTCAAAGATCTTCTGGATTTGGATTCAGAAATTTTTTTTGAATTCTACGATCCGAGGCATGTTCATACGATGAACGACGTCCCTTTCGAATTCCGCTATGAACGTCGCATCGAACGGGGTGTATCTCAGCAGTGGTATCGGATCCTATGGTTCTATAGAGCATGATTAGGACTTAAAGATTGATTACCACATTTTTAATCTGATTTTTAAAAGAATTATGCTTGCTGAATTTTCTGCGTGCTGAAATTTCAGGTTGCTGAAATTTTCAGCATGCAGATTTTTATTTTTGCATTGATCTTGCAAATTGTTTTAGAATTGCAATTAGATTACAATATTTAAAATCAATTAACGCATGATCTGAAATTCATAGAAAGCATAATAGATTAAAAATTACAGATCTGAAAAATTATATATGAGATGCATGTGGTAATCATAATGTTCATACTTGTTTAAGATTATGTTTAAAACAATGTATGCATGAGATGTATGTATTAGTTAAACAAAATTTATTTGTATGAGATTTAGATAAAATCCTTAAATAATAAGATATTTACATAAGATGTAAACTGAAACAATTATGTCATTTACATAAGATGTAATCATATAATATATGAAAAGGTTTCATAATTACATAGGATGTAAACTTGAACCAATGTGACATTTCATAAGATGTAAATCGAATGACATATGGTATGGTGTAGATGGTTACATTAGATGTAAATCCCAAGAGATCTAAAATCTTTCTAAATCAATCGAGAGTGAACAATACATTGAGTTAGCCATATTTGATTAATTGATCTAATTGGTGTCTACGAAAGCTCAAAGGTGGTTACTTAATTAGGACCTTACTCTCTGAGTAAAGGGAGCCTCCCACCTGCTTACATGGCCAATTGATCGATTACCTTTTATGAAAAGCTCAAAGTTGGAATCACTAAGATTTGATTACCTAATATTAAATCGATTGGTCTTCCACCATAGTAGAGTTGCTAAAATCTTTTCGACGTTGATTAGTCTCGGCTGGATATAGTGGGCTAGTTGCATCGGGGAATTGGACCTTTCTATTGACATGAGATGTTATGAGGTAAAGATGGGGTTGGTCTCCAATAACTGTTAGGTGAGGACCCAATCACAGTTTTATTTTTCGGGATATACGTGTGGGTCTGACTTAACCAAGGAACGGATCCAATAATTGTTAGGTGAGGTCCTTATGACTTGGAGACCAAGTTAGCTTAATTTACTTATGAAGCATTGTACCAGAGTTGTACACTCATCGTCTATGTATCTCTAATAACTATTTGGTGAGGTGATATATAGATTGGTGGGACCGCAGCATCCCACTCGAAATCCTAATTCGCAGGTTTCCGTATCTTTACCAGGGAAGTGTGAGAGATCCAAGAAATAGTGGAAGGATTTGATCCAATTTTGTTGTAAAAGTTACTAAAACAAATTAATGTCAAATACAAATTTTTAATTAGAATCTTTACTCTCTGCAGATGTTAATGGCTTCCAACGCGATAGCTCGAATCTTAGATAACAATAGTTTGACCGGACCAAGTTACAAAGATTGGCTCCGCAACTTGAAGATTGTCTTGAGTTGCGAAAAGATAGCTTATGTTTTTGACCATGAACTCTCGGTGTTACCAGTCCGTGCAACAATGAGTAGCGTGAGACGCATGCAAAATGGTTGGACGACAACAATAAGGTTAGGTGCTACATTATGGCATCCATGTCTAACGAATTGCAATGCTAGCATGAGAGCATGAAGACTGCTAAGGACATACTTGATCACCTATAAGAGTTGTATAGTGAACAGAGTCGCACAGCGAGGTTTGAAGTGTCTAAGCGGCTCTTCAAAGTCAAGATGCGCGATGGGCAGTCCATCCATGAACATGGTTTGACCATGATCAAGGATCTTGAGGAGCTTGAGAAACTTGGTATGACCATGCACAAGGATTTGCAAACGGATTTGATCCTACAATCGTTGCCATCTTCATATGAGTACCATATGAATAAAATTGAATGCACCAAACTTGAATTATTGAGTATGTTGGTGACAACTGAGGGAGTGATAGTCAATTTTAAAGACCACACAATAGCACGTATCTGATAGGATAGTGATTATGGATATTGATCCACAAGAATTGGGGTACGATTGTTTTTGTAAAAATATGTGAAAAGAAGAGTTTGTGAAGACTATTGAACTAAGCAATTTAATAAGAGATGCAACTAAAAATGATATGAATAAAAAAATCTAGGGCAAGAAATTCACCACTAACATAGGAACAAAGATTAATTGTATTTTAATTCGTTCTTTGGATTAAAATGCAAACTGGCTACAAGCCTTATAAGCATTCAATTAAAAGTTCACAAAAATAATTTTAGGAAAACCCATCTTCAGTTGGCATGAGATGTCTATCCTAAACTAATGTGGCAGGACACCGCATCTTTTCTAAGCATGGATTATCTCATACTTACTTAGTGATCATGAAGAATAATTGTATAAACATCATATTTAAAAACACAGAAATTAAATACTGTTGCCTAGAGGTGTAGCCCAAGAGGGTGGATGAATTGGGTCTTTTAAAATTAAAGTGTGAAGAATATGAGTTACCGTTATCTTTCAGCAGCTTGTAGATTTAGCAGCGGAAATAAGATTGCACAAAATAGCTAAGATGATGAAAGCAAATAGAAATATGCAGTAGAGGAAGAGATAAATCACTGATAGTCCCTAGACTCTACCACAAGTGCATGGGTCATGACAAGTAGAATAGGGCAAAAAGAGTATCGTTTCCACAAGGAGGCGATTCAAGTACCAATTTATAAATTTCCTATATTATTTAGACAACCCCAAATTGATGTGACTGACTACAATTTCTTGACCTGAAAAATCAAATGTGAAAGGTTCCTAGGGCTTGGATTTCATCAATTGAATTCCTTCAATGAATTTAAATCTGATTGTTAATATTCTGCTAATTACGATGACCGAATCCCTTTTTTTTATGTGATATCCTCTTTCAAGGTATAACACCTATACCTATATTAATCCTATGTCTACTTTCGTGATCATAGAAATTAATATAAATTCATTATGATCTGTGAAATTCTTGATTGTAGGTCACAAGGGTGTGCATTTATTTCTAAACTACACCACTAATGTTTGATAAATTCACCAACTAATATCGAACTTCAACTTTCGTTACTTCATTCAACATCTTAAGCATGCAATTCATGGCCAGTAAATTGCAAGAATGAAAACCGAAATCATCAAATTGCAATTAACAAAAGATATTCAATACAACCATACTCAATTCATATCAAAAATTCAATGACTACGTCCTAACCCTAGGATAAGAAAACTAGCAAATCATAACTAATAAATCAATCCAATTATTTCTCAAACATAAATTCGCATTCAACATTCTTAATAACAATTCAGCAAATAAAAAAATAAAAAAATATATATATATAAGAGAAAGGAAAAGAACTCTGTATTTGCAAAAATCCTCCATTCCGTTCTTTCTCCCAGAATTCCAGCTTTTTCTTCCTCTCGAAATATCTAGCTTTTCCTCCTCTCGGAATTTCAGATTCTCTGCTTCTTTTTTTTTTTATCTGCTTCTCCTCCTCTTCGTATCTGCTAGCTCTCCTCCTCTTTTTCGGAATTTCCTTTTTTTGAATTTTAAAACAGATTTCCTCCCTATCTGCTAGCTGAAATCCCGAAATTCTAGGCTGATTTTTAGACTCGACTCCCAGCTGGATTTAGAGCACCAAAACGATATACTTTGGAGTTGGACCCTTCACGAAAGTTTTAGATATAGTTCTCAGCTTTCCAACGCATCTGGGTTTGCATTATTCTGACTTATATAACTCCAGATACAAGCTGAAAACCGAAACAGGGTCTGGGCCGCAGTAAAATTCTGGACAGATTCGGACTTCTCCATTTCGGCTAAGTTTTGGACTTTAAAACGGCAGAACTTGGTTTTGTGATCTTCATAAAAGTTTTAGGTCTCTATCTTATCTTTCCAGAAAGCTAAACAACATCTGAAACGGAGGTCTGTAGCTCCGGTTAGAACCTAAAAACCGAACAGTATTCTGGGTTGACTAGACCAGCCCAATTTCAACCAATTCAATAATTAAACACCTGCAAAATACCAAGAATTTTCAAGAATTAAATAAATATAAAAGACACCTAAATTTTAGACAAATGAGCTAAGAACATACAAAACACTCTAAAACAAAATAATTAAGACTAAGAAAATGTGTGAAATAAATTCCCACGTCAAATACCCCCAAACTTGAATGTTTGCTTGTCCTCAAGCAAAAGAAAAACCATAAAAACAAAGGACAATAACCATAGTCAGGCTCAACTCATCACACCCAAAGGACCTATCATGCAAACATCAAATCTTCAACTTAGTACATAAACAATAGCAAATAAAGGAAAACTAAGCATACTCACATTCTCTAGATCAAATATCCATATATAATTCCAAACTCAATCATATTTATCATGCGACCAACACAATTGAATCATGTAACAACTCAACCTGCAATCACCCCTTCTCACTACTACAAACAAGGTAGCAAACTAGAGAGTTTTTTTTTTTTTTTTTTTTGACCAATTATTCTTTGTCTTTAAGTTGTCACTTGCCTTTTGACGCGAATACAAGCATTTGTGATGGATGCACCCGGTTACTCAACAAGTCACACACTTAAAGTGCTTTTGCATACTCATATTTCAAGTTGCCGTTTGACGTAAAAGTAAACATTGGTGATGAATACCCCTAGTTACTAAGCAACTCAAAACATTGGAGTAGATAGAACTTGGTACACATTTATTTATTCGACTGTCTAATCATTATCACTCTATTTACTTAAACCCTGTTTAGGACTAGATCAAAGGGGATAATCACAAGAAAAGCATCACACTCATCTTTTATGCATAATCACACAACTCATACAACTTTGCAAGGAAAGATGTACTTCAATAATCCCAAAGGAAAACAAATATGCTTACTCTTGCTTTATAAGATATTGCCTATCCTAAATCAAAATTCAATGCTTAAACACAATAAAGAACCCAAAAGTGTAATGTTGATCCTAGATAAGTCTCACACAAGTGCAAATGCATGTTCATTTCTCCTAATCTTTCACATAAAAATTTGGTTTGGAAGACATGGATATGATCACCAATTAACTTGCATGAAAGTGAACAAACTAGAATTTCGAAAAAATTTTCTTTCTTAAACAAACATAACCTGTACCAACATTCAGCATAATCAAATATCCACTCCCCCAAACATAATTTTCACATTGTCCTCAATGTGAAAGCAAAGAAAAATGGAAGACTAATACTCCCCTTTTAGCAAGGCTGAACACAATGAATGTCCGACTGAATTGAACACGAACTAGCTTTTTGCTTGATTTTTCTGCACCTACACAACACAACCAAAAAGAAAGGAGTAACAACAATAATTATTCAAAGACTTAAATAAAAACAACAATTAAAACATATAACAAAAGACAAAAGAAAGGATTTTTTTTTTATTTTTTTGTTTTTTTTTTTTGGTTGGGTTGCCTCCCAAGAAGCGCTTGTTTACAGTCATTAGCTTGACTTCCACACCATCAACCATTGGTAGGATTCTTCAAAGAGTAAATCACTCCTTTAGGAACCACATTACTAGCAAGATAAGGCTTCAAACGCTGCCCATTAACCTTGAATGCACCAGTGACCTCACTACGCACCTCAACAGCACCATATGGATACACTTTCGTTACCGTGAATGGGCCAGACTACCTAGAACGAAGCTTGCCTGGAAATAACTTAAGTCTTGAGTTCAAGAGTAATACTTGCTGCCCAATTTCGAAGTTTCTAATCTGAAGATGTTTGTCATGCCAATGCTTTGTCTTTTCCTTGTAAATCCGAGTATTTTCATAAGCATCCAACCTAAACTCCTCCAACTCACTCAACTGTAACAATCTCTTTTCTCCCGCAGCTTTCAAATCTATGTTCAACTCCTTGATTGCCCAATAGGCCCTGTGTTCCAATTCCACTGGTAAGTGACAAGACTTTCCAAAGACAAGTCTGTAAGGAGACATACCCAAAGGTGTCTTGAAAGCTGTCCTATAGGCCCAAAGTGCATCATCTAACTTATTTGCCCAATCCTTTCTTGAACTGCTCACAGTTTTCTCCAAAATTTGCTTCAATTCCCTATTTGCAGGTTCCACTTGCCCATTTGTTTGGGGATGATAGGCAAGTGCCACCTTATGAGTAACCCCATATTTCTTCAACAAAGCCTCAAATGACCGATTACAAAAATGGGAGCCTTCATCACTAATAATAGCTCTCGGCACACCAAATCTTGAAAAAATATTTTTCTTCACAAATCTCATCACCACTCGAGAGTCATTAGTCTGAGTTGCAGTAGCTTCAACCCATTTAGACACATAATCCACTGCTACCAGAATGTACTGATTATTGAAGGAAGAAGGAAATGGGCCCATGAAATCAATTCTCCATAAATCAAACAGTTCAACCTCCAGGATATTGGTCAAGGGCATCTCATTCTTTTTTGAAATGTTGCCAACCCTCTGACATCTATCACACATGCTCAACATACTGTCTAGTATCTTGATACATGGTCGGCCAGTAAAAACCAGATTGCCATACCTTTGCAACTGTCTTAGAGGTACTGAAATGTCCACCACACTCCAAGGAATGGCATTGGTCAAGTATATCCTGCATTTCATCTTGGGGCACACATCTTCTAATCATCCCATCTGCACAGTGTTTATAGAGTAGCGGTTCTTCCCAAAAATAATGCTTCACATCCCACAAAAACTTTTTCTTCTGATGATAGCTCAAATCAGGGGGAACAATGCCACTCACCAAATAGTTCACCAAATCAGCATACCAGGGGATGACTGAAACTGCCAACAACTGCTCATCTGGAAAGCTTTCATTAATGGGCACCTCATCTGCTCTTGACTGCCCCTCTAATCTAGACAAGTGATCTGCCACCACATTCTCCATGCCTCTCTTGTCTCGAATCTCAAGATCAAATTCTTGAAGCAACAGCACCCACCGAATCAAGCGCGGTTTGGCATCTTTCTTTTTCAGCAAGTACTTGATTGCTGAATGGTCTGTATATACGATTACCTTGGAACCTACAAGATAAGATCGAAACTTGTCAAAAGCAAACACAACAGCAAGCAATTCTTTTTCAGTAGTTGCATAATTCAACTGTGCATTATTTAAAACTCTACTAGCATAATATATAACATGCAACTTCCTGTCTTTTCTCTGGCCGAGAACAGCACCCAAAGCAAAATTACTAGCATCACACATTAGCTCAAAAGGCAAACTCCAATCTGGGGCTGCCATAATTGGTGCTGACACCAACTCTTGCTTCAACCTGTTAAAAGCATTCAAACAATCCTTATCAAAATCAAACACAACATCCTTATTCAACAGATTACAAAGAGGTTTAGAAATTTTAGAGAAATCCTTAATAAAATGCCGGTAAAATCCTGAGTGACCAAGAAAACTTCTAACTCCCTTAACATTTGTAGGTGGTGGCAATTTTTCAATAATTTCTATTTTTGCTCGGTCCACCTCAAAGCCTCTTGCTGAAATTTTGTGGCCTAAAACAATACCTTCCTGCACCATAAAATGACATTTCTCCCAATTTAAGACCAAATTGGTCTCCTCACAGCGCTGCAAAACTCGAGATAAGTTATCTAAACAACTATCAAAAGAAGATCCAAAAACAGAAAAATCATCCATGAAAACCTCCATGATCTTTTCAACAAAATCAGAGAAAATAGCCATCATGCAACGTTGGAATGTAGCAGGTGCATTACACAAACCAAAAGGCATCCTACGGAATGCAAAAGTACCATAAGGACAAGTGAAGGTGGTCTTTTCTTGATCTTCGGGGGATATAGAAATCTGGTTATACCCTGAATAACCATCTAAAAAACAGTAATACGCATACCCAGCAAGTCTCTCAAGCACCTGATCAAGAAAAGGTAAAGGAAAATGATCCTTACGGGTAACACTATTAAGTTTCCTATAATCTATGCAGACTCTCCACCCAGTTACTGTCCTAGTGGGAATTAATTCATTATTTTCATTATGCACCATAGTCATCCCACCCTTTTTAGGTACTACCTGCACTGGACTAATCCATGAACTATCAGATATAGGATAAATAATCCCTGCATCTAACCATTTAAGAACTTCAGCCCTAACTACTTCTTTCATGTTCGGATTTAACCGTCTCTGATTTTCAACAATAAGTTTATGGTTATCCTCCATTAAAATTCTATGCATACACAATGAAGGGCTAATTCCTCTAAGGTCTGATATAGTCCATCCTATGGCTTTTTTTCTCAATCTCAAAATACGTATCAATTTGTCAAGTTGCTCATCAGACAAAGAAACACTCACAATCACAGGTAAAGTATTATTTTCACCTAAAAATGCATACCTGAGATGTGAGGGTAATGGCTTCAACTCCAGAACTGGTGCTTTCACATTAGAAGGGGGAGGGGGTGGCTTACCTTTGCCGATATCCTCAAAATAAATACCTCTCTTCTTTGTCTTAAAACATGTAGCCTCTAATGCACACGCCACTTTAGCAACCTCTAGATTATCATCTTTACTTGTCCCTGCACTCACTAAACAAGTCTCAAGAGGTTCTTTAGTATTTTCAGCCCTAAAAACCTCTCTGGTCGACTCATCTACAACATCAACTCGAAAAACATGATCAGTAAAAGAAGGATATTTAGTAGCTTCAAATAAATTAATCTCTACCTCTTCTTCACCAACCTTCAAAGTCAACCTACCATTCTTAACATCTATGATAGCTCCAGCTGTGGCTAGAAAGGGCCGGCCTAAAATGATAGGGATCTCGGTGTCTTCTTCCATCTCCAAAATAATAAAATCAACTGGAATGATAAACTTCTTTACCTTGATCAGCACATTCTCAAGAATACCCAAAGGATATTTGACCGATCGATCAGCTAGCTGCAAAGAGATGGTAGTAGGCTTTAACTCCTTCAATCCAAGCTTCCTAGATACAGATAAAGGCATTAGTGAAACACTAGCACCTAAATCACACAAAGCTCTAGAAAAATCAACATCACCTATAGTACAAAGAATAGAAAAACTCCCTGGATCTCTTAGCTTTGGTGGAAGCTTATTCTGGATAATGGCACTGCATTCCTCCGTCAAGGCAATGGTCTCGAAATCTTCCAATTTCCTCTTCTTAGACATGATCTCCTTTAAAAATTTTGTATATGCAGGAATTTGTGCTAAGGCGTCTGCAAAAGGAATATTAATGTGAAGCTGCCTAAACACTTTCAAAAATTTCTCAAACTGTTGATCAATTTTATTCTGCTTAAGCCTTTGAGGAAAAGGAATGGGAGGAACATAAGGTTCGACTGGTGGTAGTGGGGATGGTGTCTTGGCTAGGTCCTCAACTTCTTCACTGACCTTCTTGTTCACCTCTTCATAGTCTACTTTATCACCAACTATAGTCTCACCACTTACCTGACCAAGTTGCTTACCACTTCTCAAGGTGACTGCCTTGCAATGTTCCTTCGGATTGACCTCTGTCTTACTAGGCAAATTATCCTGTCCACGAAAATTGATGGAATTGGCTAACTGCCCCAATTGCATCTCCACATTTCTATTGGAACTCGCCAACTGGTCAACCTTTGCTTCCAGTCTCTCAAATCTCTCTGAACTGGCATTGGCTAACTTCTCAATAGCTATCTCCCAAGACTGTTTACTTTCTGGTTGGGATGGTTTTGGTTGGAAACCAGGAGGATGGAGAGATCTAGAACTGCTACCTTGGTTACCTTGATCTTTCCATGAAAAGTTGGGATGATTCCTCCATCCTGGGTAGTATGTGTTGGAATAAGGGTTGTTCTGCTGCTGCTGCCTGTTATAATTAGACACAAATTGAACCTGCATACAATCAGAACTCATGTGAGCTCCTCCACAGCAATCACAACTCAATACAGGACTAGAAATGGAATTCACATTACCCAGCTTACCGAACATTTTTACTAGAGAATCAACCTTGGCATTCAACATGTTTATGCCATCTACATCATACATACCTGGAACTTTCTTAGGCATACCTCTTTCACTAGACCACTGATAATTGTTAGAGACAATTTCTTCTAACAACTCATATGCCTCTTCTGTTGACTTACTAATTAAAGTACCTCCTGCAGCTGCATCTATAGTAATTCTGACTGAATGTGTTAATCCATTATAGAAAGTCTGTACAATCAGCCAATCAGGAAGACCATGATGTGGACACTTCCTCTGCAAATCCTTTAACCTCTCCCAGGCTTCATACAAAGATTCACCATCAAACTGAGCAAAACTGGTAATATCATTTCTAAGTTTGGCAGTCTTACCTGGGGGAAAATACTTACTCAGAAAAGCTTGTGACAAGGCATTCCAGGTGGTGAAAGAGTTAGGCGCTTTGGAATTCAACCAGGCCTTGGCTTTATCCTTTAGAGAAAATGGAAAAAGTCGGAGTCGAATAGCATCATCACTAACTCCATTCATCTTGATTGTATCACAAATCTCCAAAAAATTGGCAAGGTGTGCATGTGGATCCTCAGAAGGTCCTCCACCAAACTGCTCCTGCTGCACCATCTGGATGAGACCAGGCTTAATCTCAAAATTATTAGCATTGACTGTAGGTCTCACAATACTGGGTTGAGCACCATTGACATTCGGCACTGCATAGTCACCCAACAACCTTTTATTCTGGTTATCTTGATTATCTGCCATGGCTACTGCTTGTTTTTGCTTTAGCTCTAATCTTTGTTGTTTCCTTAATGCTCGTAGGGTTCTCTCAATTTCTGGATCAAAAGGCTCAATTAGCTCACAGTTTCGTGGCATACACTAAATATAGAAAACGTAAATTAACAAAAAGAACAAAACAGTCTAAATTAATGCAGAAAATTATTTGTATTGATATTAAAAACAATCCTCCCCGGCAACGGCGCCAAAAACTTGATAGTCCCTAGCTCTACCACAAGTGCATGGGTCATGACAAGTAGAATAGGGCAAAAAGAGTATCGTTTCCACAAGGAGGCGATTCAAGTACCAATTTATAAATTTCCTATATTATTTAGACAACCCCAAATTGATGTGACTGACTGCAATTTCTTGACCTGAAAAATCAAATGTGAAAGGTTCCTAGGGCTTGGATTTCATCAATTGAATTCCTTCAATGAATTTAAATTTGATTGTTAATATTCTGCTAATTACAATGACCGAATCCCTTTTTTTTATGTGATATCCTCTTTCAAGGTATAACACTGTGGAGTGATTGATTAAAACCCTATTTGATTTTGATGAGCTCAAAGCATTTGAGTATATTTCTTGTTTAATAATGAATTCAATTAAGTGTTTCAGTGAAAATCTTGTCTAAGTGTCTCAAGACTTGGTTCATAATTTTTGGATAAGTTAAGAAGTCAGCTTGAACCAAAGTCTGAGACTCGAGTCGACTCCAGAGTATCACGAGTCGACTCCAAGCGTATCAAGTTCACTGGCACGGGCTCGAGTCGACTCCCGATCTGTACGAGTCGACTCCGACTGAGAACAGACAGACGAACAGAAAGCTTCAACTCAGAACCTGTCAACGAGTCGACTCGCGCACTAGCTTGAACCAAAGTCTGAGACTCGAGTCGACTCCAGAGTATCACGAGTCGACTCCAAGCGTATCAAGTTCACTGGCACGGGCTCGAGTCGACTCCCGATCTGTACGAGTCGACTCCGACTGAGAACAGACAGACGAACAGAAAGCTTCAACTCAGAACCTGTTAACGAGTCGACTCCCAAAGTGCGCGAGTCGACTCCGATGTTCACCGAGTCGACTCCAGGGTAGTAAGAGTCGACTCCAAGAGGAATACAAAGAAAAAGTCAGAGAGCAGTTTTCGGGTCTGAGATTCGAGTCGACTCCAGTGGAACGCGAGTCGACTCCGATGGTTGGCAGGTCGACTCCAAAGACAGCAAGAGTCGACTCTCAGCAGTACACAAAGAAAAAGTCAGAGGGCAGATTCTGGACTCTGAGATTCGAGTCGACTCCCGCATTACGCGAGTCGACTCCGAGACTCCGCGACCACAAAGAAGACAGAAGACCAAGTTACTGCCTCTGAGATTCGAGTCGACTCCCAGACAGCTAGAGTCGACTCCAAGGCAGCTTCACATCAAAAGGGCAGAAGACCAAGTTTCGGAAACTGAGAGCCGAGTCGACTCCGAGGAAGCTCGAGTCGACTCCAAGACTGGACGAGCCAAAAGACAGAAGATAGGGAGTTCGGGCTCTGAGCGCCGAGTCGACTCCCAGGACAGTCGAGTCGACTCGAGTGGACCAAATTCAAAAATACGTCCACGGACTTCATGGGATGAGCCGACTCCGAGAAAGCCAAGTCAGCTCCAGAAGTTGGCGAGTCGACTCTAGGTCAAGACGAGTCGACTCCCAGTCTCGAAGGCAACTTTAATTCAAATCTGGAACAGTTGCCGAGTCGACTCCGGAAAAGTATGAGTCGACTCCCGCTACAGCCGAGTCGACTCCTGATCGCGCGAGTCGACTCTAACCCACCAACGGACACATTGTCAGGCTGCACAGAGTGTGCAGAACGGGCAGAAAAAGCTCTCTAACGGCTAGTTTCCATGGGGGTTGGTTTAAATAGCCACAGAGGACTGTAGCAAGGTAGAGAACAACCATTCCACTCCAAGTAATCAAGCTTTCAATCTCTGCAACTTGTTCTTCAATGAAAAAGAGGGAAGAGCAGCATTAACTGCATCCACCTACTTCTTCCCAACATTGAAAGGGCCTTCTCCTGCATTCAAGTCGACTACACATTCAAGAGGAGACCCGAAGTTCAAGAAGCCCTTCCTCTTCTCCAACTTAAAAGCGTTTGAGGGCTCTTAACTTTGTTATTGTTCATATTGCCATTTATCTGCTTTTGAGAAGCTGTATTTTTCTGTTTGTCTCTTTTATCTACACCTTTGTCTTTGCTTGGTTCAATCGGGGCATTGAATCAAGAGTATTGAGGTTGGTTGGTGAGCCGAGTGTAAAACCAATGTGTAAGGGTTCGATTGTGATTCCGGAAAAACAATCGGGGTTGGTTCTAGTCGGTGAGCCTGGGAAAACCGACCGAGTTCGTTGTGAGCTCATAAAACAACAAGTTTGGTTGTGAGCTTGGAAAACAACCGGCTGTAATCCAAGGGGTTATAGTGAATTTCCAAGAGAGACTTGGGGAGTGAACGTAGGAGCAAGGGTTAGCTCCGAACCACTATAAAAGCTTTGTGTTTGTGATTGCTTGTCTCTTACCATTACTCTCATTTCATACACATCACAGCAACTAATTAATCATCTTGTAAAAAGCATTAATTAGTCACCCACAAACGCTTTAATAGTTAAAATTATTTTAAAACCCAATTCACCCCCCCTCTTGGGTTGTCTATCTGGGCAACAAGTGGTATCAGAGCCTAAACTCTTCCACCCAAGAGTAAAAGATCAAAATGACAACCCCATTTGGATCTTCCCACATTGAGGGTCAGTCCACCCAAAGATCCCCATTCTTTAATGGATCCGACTACTCATATTGGAAGGCTAGGATGAGAATATTCATCCAAGCCCAAGACTATGAGATGTGGACCATTGTAGTAAATGGGCCATACATCCCATCCATATATGTAGAGGGTGTCACGGTACCCAAACTAGAAAAGGATTGGGATGAACATGACATGAGGAAGGCACAACTAAACTCTAAAGCTATGAATGTGCTTTATTGTGCCTTAGATAGAAATGAATTTAATAGGGTCTCTACTTGTAATTCTGCAAAAGAGATTTGGGACAGACTTGAAGTGACCCATGAGGGCACGAATCAAGTCAAAGAATCCAAAATAAATATTTTGGTTCATAAATATGAACTATTTAAAATGGATTCTAATAAAACAATTACATGCATGTTTACTAGGTTTACTGACATTGTCAATGGCCTAAAAAGCCTTGGCAAGAACTATACTAACAGTGAGCTTGTCAGGAAAATCCTTCGGTGTCTACCAAGGTCATGGGAAGCTAAAGTGACCGCAATCCAAGAAGCCAAGGACCTGAACAAATTACCACTTGAGGAGCTTCTTGGATCCCTAATGACGCACGAGCTAACCATGAAACAACACAACGAGGAAGAGTCCTCCCATAAGAAAAAGGTAATAGCTCTAAAATCTACTTCATCTAACAAGGACTTATCTTGCAGTAGCAGCAGTGAAGAAGAAGAACATGAGGATGATGATGGTGAGGCACTTCTTGTGCGCAAATTCAGAAAATTCATCAACCACAAGAAGTCCTATCATCAAAGGAGAGGCCCCTCAAATTCCTACCGCAAGGACAAAGGTAAGGAAAGGGAAAATGAGGGGATTGGCTGTTACGAGTGCAAGAAGCCGGGTCACATAAGAGCTGAGTGCCCTTTACTGAAGAAGGGGAGCAAGTACAAGAAGAAGAAGGCTCTTGTCACGACACTATTCGACTCAGACTCATCATCCTCTTCATCGGATGAGGAACAAGAGGAAAAGGCCAATTTCTGCTTCATGGCCAATGGAAATGAGGTAATGCTCGAATCGCCTTTAGATTTTACTTTTGATGAGCTTTATGATGCCTTTAATGAACTAATGATTGAATATAAGGCTATAAATGTTAAAAACAGAGAATTAAAAGTAACTAACCAAACTTATATCCGTAAGTATGATTCATTAGTTAAGGATAAGGATTTAATCACCAAAGAAAATATAGACCTTAAGACAAGCAATCAACTTTTAACTCAAAAGACTAATACCTTAACTAAGGATAATGAAAAACTAACTAAGGAACTCTCAGAACTTAAAAACCATAAACAAATCTTAAACAAGGATCTCACAAAAGAACTAAATGATCTAAAGGCAGAAAATCAAACACTAACCAAAGAACTTATACAAACCCTTAGTTGAAAAATTTACATATAGCTCAGAAAAATTGAATATGATACTAAATAGTCAACGAGCAGTATTTAATAAAGCGGGTTTAGGATATCAACGAAGAAATAAACAAAAACTTCTTAGTAACTTCTTTGTTAAAGCTGGGAAAAGTGAAACTAAAAAAATAACCTGCTTTTGTTGTGGAACTATAGGTCATAAAGCAAATGTGTGTAATTTTAGGAAAGGTAAAACAAAAAGAAAAATTAAAAGGGTATGGGTTCCAAAAGGAACCAACTTGACTAACCATGAAGGACCCAAGAAAACTTGGGTACCTAAGATGACATGATTTGCTTGTGTAGGAGTGTCTTGCAGCCAAGGTCAACAAAAACTACTAGTATTTGGATAGTGGCTGCTCAAGACACATGACGGGTGATAAGGATCAATTTTTCACCTTTGAAGCTAAGAAGGGAGGTGCTGTGACTTTTGGAGACAACAACCAAGGTCACATCATTGGTATTGGTAAAGTTCAAATCACCCCTTCTACTTTTATTGATAATGTTAGATATGTTGATGGTCTTAAGCATAACTTGTTAAGCATTAGTCAATTATGTGATAAAGGGTATGATGTTATGTTTAAACCATCACTATGCATTATAACAAACCCTAATGACAATAGTTTAGTCTTTAAAGGAATTAGACGTGGAAATGTATATGTTGTAGACCTTGAAGATCTTGCAAAATATAACCAATGTTTAGTTGTTAATGAAACTAAAGATAATGATGCTAGTTGGTTATGGCACCGTAAGTTAGGTCATGCAAGCATGGACACAATAACTAAACTAGTTAAAAGAGATTCCGTGATAGGTTTGCCAAAATTAAAATTTGAAAAGAACAAAATATGTGAAGCATGTCAATTTGGCAAACAATCCAGGAACTCATTTAAATCCATAAAATGTGTCTCTACCTCTAGACCTCTAGAATTATTACACATGGACCTATTCGGACCAACTAGAACGACAAGCCTAGGTGGAAATAAATATGGTCTAGTTATTGTAGATGATTATTCTAGGTACACTTGGGTTATGTTCTTAGCACATAAAGATCAAGCTTTTTCAGTATTTAAAAAGTTTCATAAGGAAGTAACCAATGCTAGAGATACTTCAGTAATAGCCATTAGAAGTGACCATGGTACCGAATTTGAAAATCAGTTATTCAATGAGTTTTGTAGTAAAAAGGGAATAACTCATAATTTTTCTGCACCTAGGACACCACAACAAAATGGAGTTGTGGAGAGAAAAAATAGAACTCTAGAGGAAATGGCTAGAACTATGTTATGTGAAAGTAACCTCCCTAAGTACTTTTGGGGAGAAGCCATTAATACTTCTTGTCATATATTAAATAGAGTTTTATTAAGACCCATTATAAAGAAAACACCTTATGAACTTTGGAAAAACAGAAAACCAAAGGTAAACTACTTTCATGTTTTTGGATGTAGGTGTTTTGTTCATAATAATGGGAAAGATAATCTAGGTAAATTTGACTCTAAATCTGATGAGGGCATATTCTTAGGTTACTCTACAACTAGTAAAGCCTATAGAGTCTTTAATAAAAGAACCCTAGTTATAGAAGAATCTATACATGTTGTATTTGATGATTCTAGTGACATCTCCTCTAGTAAGAAAGTTAACTTTGATGATGATGCTGAAATTCTTGAAGAAAAGATAGATGAAATGACATTACAAGATGATAATCAAAAATTGATTGAAGGAGCATCATCAAGCCAAGAGGCTATTGTGGATCATGGGCTAACTAAAGCTTGGAGGTATGCTCACGGGCATCCTAAGGAACTAATTCTAGATGACCCATCTCAACCGGTTAGGACTAGAGCATCCCTTAGGAATTTAAATAACCATCTAGCTTTTGTCTCACACTTTGAGCCCAAACATATAGAAGAAGCCGAAAATGATGTAAATTGGATAAATGCAATGCAAGAAGAATTAAACCAATTTACTAGAAACAAAGTGTGGAATCTAGTTGAGAGACCTTCTGAATATCCAATTATAGGTACAAAATGGATTTATAAAAATAAACTAGATGAAAATGGAATCGTAATAAGGAATAAGGCTAGACTAGTAGCAAAGGAGTATAATCAAGAAGAAGGTATAGATTTTGATGAAACCTTTGCTCCTGTAGCTAGACTTGAGGCTATTAGATTATTATTAGCATATGCATGCTCTAAGGACTTCAAACTATTTCAAATGGATGTAAAAAGTGCATTTTTAAATGGGTATATTAATGAGGAGGTATATGTAGAACAACCTCCTGGTTTTGAAAATCATCAATACCCTAATCATGTTTATAAATTGAACAAAGCACTTTATGGTTTGAAACAAGCACCTAGAGCATGGTATGAGAGACTTAGCAAATTCCTATTAGAACATGAGTTCTCTAGGGGTAATGTAGATACAACTCTATTTCTGAAAAAGAAAAACCAAGATATGCTGTTAGTACAGATTTATGTTGATGATATTATTTTCGGTGCTACTAACAATCGTCTCTGCGAAGAATTTGCTAACTTGATGCAGAGTGAATTTGAGATGAGCATGATGGGAGAGCTGACTTACTTCTTTGGACTCCAAATCAAACAATCTGAAGGAGGCATCTTCATCAATCAAGCCAAATATATCAAGGAGATGCTCAAGAAGTTTGATATGGAGGGAAACAAATCAATCAGCACCCCCATGAGTTCATCATGCAAATTAGACCAAGATGAATCAGGTAAATCTGTAGATCAGAAACTGTATCGAGGTATGATAGGATCCTTATTGTATCTTACTGCAAATAGACCTGATATTATGTTTAGTGTTTGCATGTGTGCTAGATATCAGGCTAATCCTAAAGAATCACATCTAGTTGCAGTTAAGAGAATTTTTAAATATTTAATAGGAACTAAGAATATAGGGCTATGGTACTCTAAAGAATCTAGCCTAAACTTAATAGGATACACAGATTCAGACTTCGCTAGATGTAAGCTTGATAAAAAAGTACCAGCGGGTCGTGTCAATTTCTAGGAGAAAACCTTATCTTATGGTTTAGCAAGAAACAAAACTCGGTTGCATTATCTACTGCTGAAGCTGAATATGTTGCAGCCGGGAGTTGTTGTGCTCAAATCCTGTGGATTAAACAACAACTAGAAGATTATGGCATTAAACAAGATAAAATTTCCATTAATTGTGATAATACAAGTGCCATTAATCTAACTAAAAATCCAATTCAGCATTCAAGAACTAAACATATTGAGATAAGACATCACTTCATAAGAGATCATGTATTGAATGGTGATGTGACACTCCAATTTATTTGTACTGATGATCAATTAGCAGACATTTTTACAAAACCCCTAAGTGAAGAGAGGTTTAGTGTGCTTAGGAGGGGATTAGGAGTGATTGATCCATCCTAGTGGTAGTTTCCACTAGATTCGTTGATTTTGATGATTAGATTGTGGTTAAAATAGAGTTTCTTTTCAATGTTCATCAAATCAGATCATAATTTAGTGATTTTTCCTCATTCGGCACGAACATAGCATGATTTTTAGGTGCGTGCCAAAGTTAGAGACGACTCGAGTAAGTTTCAGAGTCGGCTCCTAAGGGGGAGTCGACTCGCGCATTTGCGGGAGTCGACTCGCAAAGATGGCAGCAAAGGGGGAGTCGACTCGCATATAGCCGGGAGTCGACTCGAGGTCTACAGGCGCATAAGAAGAGTCGACTCGCGCATATTCTGGAGTCGACTCGAGGTCGAGTCGACTCGCGACTCAGTGGAGTCGACTCGCAGTCGGGATCCGACTTTTTAACCCTAGATTTGTCGTTTCGAAAACACTTATTTCTCAAGCCGCCACTATTCACAAGCCCTAGAGCCGACTCCTAGGTCGTCCCCAATCCTTCCCAAGGCTTTTTCCAATCGATTCTTCACCGGTCTTTGGGTTTTCATCCCTTCCTAGGTCGTACCCGGTCGGTCCCAAGCCTTCTCCGTCGACCTTTCTCCGTCCTTTAGTTTTTTTTTTCCCGTCTAGGTCATTATGCCGCGTAAGACCATAGTCCGGAAGAGGTCCCGACCCGAGGCCGGTCCCGAGCGGCGCTCCAAGGCGCGGCACGATCCCGCGAGGCCACCACCTTCGGCTCGTTCCCCGCCTAGGGCGGTTCCCGTGAGGCCATTGGCCGGGAAGGCCGTCACCACCGGGAGATATGTCGACTTCGACTATCTCTCCCGGGAAGGGTTCACCATAGGTGATAGGCTTAGGGTCCAGGGCTTAGAGTTTTTCCTTACATTAGACCTCTCCACTTACCCTGGCCTTGTTAGAGAGTTTTACGGTATCGTCCATCGGGGAGATGGGGGTATCGAGGGCACAGTAGCCGGTGTCCCTCTGTTCGTTACGGAGGATCTCATTGCCCACATCCTCCACCTTCCACAAGTAGGGGTGGCTCCCACACACCCTGAGGACAGGGTTGAGGCCCTTACGGCCGTTCTAGGGCATCCACCCCAGTCACCTCTAGACGAGGTATCCGCTAGCTCACTACCGATTGAGGTGCGGATCCTCTTGAGTATATTGTCTAGGTCCATCTTCCCTAAGACAGGGAGATTTGATTTTGTAAATGAGAGAGACCTAGCTCTTATGTTTTATATTCTTCAGGACACCCCAATCAACTTCCCCAAACTCATCTATAGGTATCTGTGTGAGCCCCTAGATAGACCTAGGCTCACCCTCCCATACGGCATGATATTCACTCTTCTGTTCAGGGAGTACGAGATTTCCATTCCTGAGGGGGAACCCTCTAAGGCATTGCGATGGACAGATCGCATGCGAGCGGGGACCCTACACAGGATGGAGTTTCGGAAGAGAGAGGGGATCTGGGTTAGGAAGTCATCCATCACCACACAGACCACCAGACCTTTCCCCAGTCCTGAGCCCGATTCTGACTTTCCCAACGTACCAGACTTTCCATCCACTTCTGCTCCTACCACCTCCGCCGGACCCTCCTCCTCAGCTCCACCCACTCAGCCTATGGAGGTCCGGATCTCGTCTGAGCAGCTCTGGGAGCTGCGGCAGGAGATAGTCCGAGATCTGCTCCAGGAGCTCCGGGGTTCAGTGCCTGCTCCCACTCCTGCACCTTCGTCAGCGTTGGTCCCTTCCTTGACAGCCGTGACTGACATGACGGCCCATGTGCGGGAAGAGATCGACAATGTACGGTTCCTGGTCCAAGTCCAGTTCCACAGCATGAGTGAGGTCACGAGCACCACTCGACGGATGCGGGATGACATCGGCCGTGACATGTCCACCACCACCGCGGGGGCCGAGCGCTTGTCGAATGTGCTCATCGACAAGCTGGACGGACTGCAGAAGTCAGTACTCGAGCTGGATACGACACAGAGCAGGGCCATCCAGGCCATCATTCGCCAGCTAGAGAACGTGACCAATGCGGTCCAATCACTCGTGGAGCGCATGCCTCGAGGAGATACATCCTCGAGAGGAGGAGCCACATCCTCGAGAGGAGGAGTCACATCCTCGAGAGGAGGAGATACATCCTCGAGAGGAGGACCTACATCCTCGAGGAGACCGTAGCTACTTTTTGTATTTTGCTTTGACATGTATTGCTTTACGTTACTTATTATATTCTGAAATGTACTTACATACAAATTAATACAATGAGTAGCCGCATTTTTCTTCAATACTGTGCCTTTTGATCTATGTTTGATTGTGTGTTCTGTTTACCTCCTTTTTGATATGATGACAAAAAGGAGGAGAAATATGTAAAAAGAGGAAAAATATGTATAAAATATGTAAAAGGAATCAATGAAAATCAATAAAAAGATAAACTCTTAAAACACACAAATTTGTTCTAAGTGGATTCGGTACCTCGAGGCTCATTATCTCTCTTTTGGGGCTCCTAATGGAGTAATCTCCAGAATCTATTCAAGGGATATTCGGAGATTAGCTGAATCCTACTCAAGAACAAATTGACAGATTTTCCCTCTAAAAACCAAAATTTCAGTTCAAAAACTTCAAAGCATTAAAAGGAAATTCAAAGAATCAAAACAAAGTAGAATGCATATGTTGAGGGGGGGAATCTGAATTTTTAAGAAAGCTAAATCATTAAATATATATAAGCCAAACAATTGATTGCATGAGATGAAGGCTTATATAATTCCAAATGAAAGGGGGAGCTTTAACTCCGAAATTTATTGTTTCACTCCTTTCAAGCTTGGATAAATTGAACTACCAGACATTTGAATTCATTTATGGATTTTATTTCATTGTTTATTGTGCAATTCACTTTACATATACTCAATGTTTTGTCATCATAAAAAAGGGGGAGATTGTGGAGTGATTGATTAAAACCCTATTTGATTTTGATGAGCTCAAAGCATTTGAGTATATTTCTTGTTTAATAATGAATTCAATTAAGTGTTTCAGTAAAAATCTTGTCCAAGTGTCTCAAGACTTGGTTCATAATTTTTGGATAAGTTAAGAAGTCAGCTTGAACCAAAGTCTGAGACTCGAGTCGACTCCAGAGTATCACGAGTCGACTCCAAGCGTATCAAGTTCACTGGCACGGGCTCGAGTCGACTCCCGATCTGTACGAGTCGACTCCGACTGAGAACAGACAGACGAACAGAAAGCTTCAACTCAGAACCTGTCAACGAGTCGACTCCCGAAGTGCGCGAGTCGACTCCGATGTTCACCGAGTCGACTCCAGGATAGTAAGAGTCGACTCCAAGAGGAATACAAAGAAAAAGTCAGAGAGCAGTTTTCGGGTCTGAGATTCGAGTCGACTCCAGTGGAACGCGAGTCGACTCCGATGGTTGGTAGGTCGACTCCAAAGACAGCAAGAGTCGACTCTCAGCAGTACACAAAGAAAAAGTCAGAGGGCAGATTCTGGACTCTGAGATTCGAGTCGACTCCCGCATTACGCGAGTCGACTCCGAGACTCCGCGACCACAAAGAAGACAGAAGACCAAGTTACTGCCTCTGAGATTCGAGTCGACTCCCAGACAGCTAGAGTCGACTCCAAGGCAGCTTTACATCAAAAGGGCAGAAGACCAAGTTTCGGAAACTGAGAGCCGAGTCGACTCCGAGGAAGCTCGAGTCGACTCCAAGACTGGACGAGCCAAAAGACAGAAGATAGGGAGTTCGGGCTCTGAGCGCCGAGTCGACTCCCAGGACAGTCGAGTCGACTCGAGTGGACCAAATTCAAAAATACGTCCACGGACTTCATGGGATGAGCCGACTCCGAGAAAGCCAAGTCAGCTCCAGAAGTTGGCGAGTCGACTCTAGGTCAAGACGAGTCGACTCCCAGTCTCGAAGGCAACTTTAATTCAAATCTGGAACAGTTGCCGAGTCGACTCCGGAAAAGTATGAGTCGACTCCCGCTACAGCCGAGTCGACTCCTGATCGCGCGAGTCGACTCTAACCCACCAACGGACACATTGTCAGGCTGCACAGAGTGTGCAGAACGGGCAGAAAAAGCTCTCTAACGGCTAGTTTCCGTGGGGGTTGGTTTAAATAGCCACAGAGGACTGTAGCAAGGTAGAGAACAACCATTCCACTCCAAGTAATCAAGCTTTCAATCTCTGCAACTTGTTCTTCAACGAAAAAGAGGGAAGAGCAGCATTAACTGCATCCACCTACTTCTTCCCAACATTGAAAGGGCCTTCTCCTGCATTCAAGTCGACTACACATTCAAGAGGAGACCCGAAGTTCAAGAAGCCCTTCCTCTTCTCCAACTTAAAAGCATTTGAGGGCTCTTAACTTCGTTATTGTTCATATTGCCATTTATCTGCTTTTGAGAAGCTGTATTTTTCTGTTTGTCTCTTTTATCTACACCTTTGTCTTTGCTTGGTTCAATCGGGGCATTGAATCAAGAGTATTGAGGTTGGTTGGTGAGCCGAGTGTAAAACCAACGTGTAAGGGTTCGATTGTGATCCCGGAAAAACAATCGGGGTTGGTTCTAGTCGGTGAGCCTGGAAAAACCGACCGAGTTCGTTGTGAGCTCGTAAAACAACAAGTTTGGTTGTGAGCTTGGAAAACAACCGGCTGTAATCCAAGGGGTTATAGTGAATTTCCAAGAGAGACTTGGGGAGTGGACGTAGGAGCAAGGGTTAGCTCCGAACCACTATAAAAGCTTTGTGTTTGTGATTGCTTGTCTCTTACTATTACTCTCATTTCATACACATCACAGCAACTAATTAATCATCTTGTAAAAAGCATTAATTAGTCACCCACAAATGCTTTAATAGTTAAAATTATTTTAAAACCCAATTCACCCCCCCTCTTGGGTTGTCTATCTGGGCAACAAACACCTATACCTATATTAATCCTATGTCTACTTTCGTGATCATAGAAATTAATATAAATTCATTATGATCTGTGAAATTCTTGATTGTAGGTCACAAGGGTGTGCATTTATTTCTAAACTACACCACCAATGTTTGATAAATTCACCAACTAATATCGAACTTCAACTTTCGTTACTTCATTCAACATCTTAAGCATGCAATTCATGGCCAGTAAATTGCAAGAATGAAAACCGAAATCATCAAATTGCAATTAACAAAAGATATTCAATACAACCATACTCAATTCATATCAAAAATTCAATGACTACGTCCTAACCCTAGGATAAGAAAACTAGCAAATCATAACTAATAAATCAATCCAATTATTTCTCAAACATAAATTCGCATTCAACATTCTTAATAACAATTCAGCAAATAAAAAAATAAAAAAAATATATATATAAGAGAAAGGAAAAGAACTCTGTATTTGCAAAAATCCTCCGTTCCGTTCTTTCTCCCAGAATTCCAGCTTTTTCTTCCTCTCGGAATTTCTAGCTTTTCCTCCTCTCGGAATTTTAGATTCTCTGCTTCTTTTTTTTTTTATCTGCTTCTCCTCTTCTTCGTATCTGCTAGCTCTCCTCCTTTTTCGGAATTTCCTTTTTTTGAATTTTAAAACAGATTTCCTCCCTATCTGCTAGCTGAAATCCCGAAATTCTAGGCTGATTTTTAGACTCGACTCCCAGCTGGATTTAGAGCACCAAACGATATACTTTGGAGTTGGACCCTTCACGAAAGTTTTAGATATAGTTCTCAGCTTTCCAACGCATCTGGGTTTGCATTATTCTGACTTATATAACTCCAAATACAAGCTGAAAACCGAAACAGGGTCTGGGCCGCAGTAAAATTCTGGACCGATTCGGACTTCTCCGTTTCGGCTAAGTTTTGGACTTTAAAACGGCAGAACTTGGTTTTATGATCTTCATAAAAGTTTTAGGTCTCCATCTTATCTTTCTAGCAAGCTAAACAACATCTGAAACAGAGGTCTGTAGCTCCAGTTAGAACTCAAAAACCGAACAGTGTTCTGGGTTGACTAGACCAGCCCAATTTCAACCAATTCAATAATTAAACACCTGCAAAATACCAAGAATTTTCAAGAATTAAATAAATATAAAAGACACCTAAATTCTAGACAAATGAGCTAAGAACATACAAAACACTCTAAAACAAAATAATTAAGACTAAGAAAATGTGTGAAATAAATTCCCACGTCAATCACACACACAAATACTAAGGTTTATAGTGGTTTGGTGCACTCCCAGCACCTAAGTCCACTCCCCAAGCCTAGCTTGAGATTTCACTATAACCCAACAGATTACAGCCTGATTGTTTTTCGGGCTCACAATCAAAAATTCAGTTAGTTTTCCTAGGCAACCAACCGAAAACCTATCCCCGTTTGTTTTCCAGGCTCACAAACAACCCAGTTGGTTTTCAGACAAACCAACCAAAAATTTTACACTGTTTGTTTTTCCGGGCTCACAAACAACCCAGTTGGTTTTCAAACAAACCAACCAAAAATTTTACACCGTTTGTTTTTTCGGGCTCACAAACAATCCAGTTGGTTTTCAGACAAACCAACCAAAAACTTTACACCGTTTGTTTTCCTGGGCTCACAAACAACCCAGTTGGTTTTTAAATAAAACAACCAGAAACTATTTTTCTTGCTGAATACTTTCGATTCAGCAACTTCCAATCAAGGCTTGGAAGAGCTTTTACACGTTTCAAATGAATGAAATTGTTACAGCAACAGTTAATCCAGATAAATGAGAGCTATAACCAGAAAACTTAAAGCTTCAGAATATATAGTATGAAACAATAAAAATAAAGGCTAAAGCTGATGAAGAAGTTGGCTGTGGAAGAGTGTCCCAATGCTCGAACAACAGCTCTTCTCGATGCAATGAGAAGCTTCGAGTGATTTCCTCACAGGAATAAGATTCATATGGGGTGATTGATAAAACCTCTATTTGATTTTGATGAGCTCAAAGCATTTGAGTATATCTTATGTTATACTAATGAATTCAATCTAGTATTTCAAGCATATATTTGTATATTTTCAATTAAGTGCCTCAAGCTTTGGTTCAAAATAAGTTGGACAAGTATTGAACCCTATTTGAACCAAGGGCTGATTCTCGAGTCGACTCCGGAAGATTACGAGTCGACTCCAAATGGTTTAGAGTTTCTGGCATGAGCTCGAGTTGACTCCGATACTCTACGAGTCGACTCCGACTGAGAACAGAAAGAAAGATAGAAAGATGGTTTTCAGACCCTGTCAGCGAGCCGACTCCAAAAGGCTCCGAGTCGACTCCGATGCTTGACAAGTCGACTTCCAACGGTTCCGAGTCGACTCTAAAGGGTAACAGGCAGAAAGACAGAATGATGGTTTTTAGACCCTGTTACCGAGTCGACTCCAGAAGGTTACGAGTCGACTTCGATATTTGGCGAGTCGACTCCCAGTTATGTCCGAGTCGACTCCCAGAGGAAAGCAAGTCCAAAAGGCAGAGAACCATTTTTGGAGATCCTGTGAACGAGTCGACTCCAAGTGTTCCAGAGTCGACTCCCAAGTCAGCCGAGTCGATCCCAACAAAGTGCGAGTCGACTCCGAGGCAGCTCAAATCAACAGACAGAGGATCGGTTTTTCGGGCTCTGAGAGCTGAGTCGACTCCAAGAGGATCCGAGTCGACTCGAGAGAGAAATACAGAAAAATAGATCTCTGTAATTCTGAGAACGAGCCGTCTCTAAAATGCCGAGTCGACTCCAGATCTTGGCGAGTCGACTCCAGGCTTGGACCGAGTCGACTCCAGGTTGGGACGGCACTTTAATTCAAATCCTGAACAGTGGGCGAGTCGTCTCCAGTAAAGCATGAGTCAACTCCAGCAACAGCCGAGTCGACTCCAGATCGAGCGAGTCAACTCCAACCTCAATGGATACATTGTTAGGAGGTGCAGACTGTGCAGAACGGCTACAAATCAGTGTCTAACGGCTATTTTTCAAAAGGGACTATTTAAATAGCCAAAGTAAATAGTTGTAGACAACAAAAAAAAGTTACTCCATCTGTGCATTAAGGCATTTCCAACTACCAAGAGTCCATTGAGAGAAAAGACAAGCAAAAGAAGGAAGAAACGCATTCAATTCATTCCTAGAAGTTTTTCCTTCGCATTCAAGGCTCTTCTTCTGACATCAAATCTTCAGTGCACTCATAGAGGAGACTCAGAGATCGAGAAGCCCTTTCTTCCTCTTTCGAAATATGTTTGAGGGCTTCTAACTTTACTCTATTCATATTGTTTCATATTTGCTTCTTAAGAAGCTTTCCTTGTATCTTTTTCCAAACTATTTTTCTTACTTGGTTCAATCAGGGGATTGAATCGAGGGTTGTAAGGTTTGTTGGTGAGCAAAAGAAAAAACCAACAGTGTAAGGTTGTGGTTTGTGAACCGGAAAAAACCAATTGGGTTTGATTGTAATCCCGAAAAAATAATCGGGTGGTTCTAGTCGGTGAGCCTGTGAAAACCAATCGAGTTCGTTGTGATCTCGCAAAAACAACAAGTTGGGTTGGAAACTTGTAAAACAACCGGCTGTAATCCTAGAAATTATAGTGAACTCCCAAGTGCGGCTTGGGGAGTGGACGTAGGAGCAAGAGTTGGCTCCGAACCACTATAAAGTCTCTTGAGTTTGTATTGATTAATTGTCTCTTCCCCTCTCTCTCCATTCACTACATTTAGTAATCTATTTAACCTGCTTGCAATAGATTTAATTAATTACTCATTAATTTTTTAATTTGTCAATAATTAATTAAAATCCAATTCACCCCCTCCCTCTTGGATTGTCTCCTTGGGCAACAATTCAGATGAATGCTGGTGAGGATGATGAACTGTTAAGCTTTTTCTTCTCTTTTTCTTGGTGGAAACTTTTCTTTCTTGACAGAATTTTTCTATCTTCCTTATTGTTTTCCTTCTAAGGTTCTCTCGAATTTATAGATGAATTCCTCAGCAGGATTCGAATTTCTTTCTTTCCGTTCTGATGGAAATATTTTTTGTTACAAAAGAAGACAAAAGTTGTTGCAGTGGTTCCAGCAGTACAGGGGTCGACTCATGTAACTCAGGGGTCGACTCATGTTTGTCCTGGGTCGGCACTTCAAGATATTAAGATGGCTCTTACTGTGACAACTTTAAAGGGTCGGCTCTTCAATCTTAAGGGTCAGCTCATCTTCTTCAGGAGTCGCCTCTTTAAACACAAGGGTCGTCTCATTGTCTTCAGGAGTCGCCTCTTTAAACACAAGGGTCGACTCATACTATAATTTTTTGCTGACGCTGAGACTGAACTAGAGTCGACTCTTCAAACGCAAGGGTCGACTCTTCAATTTCGGGGATCGATTCATTTTGAACAAGGGTCTACTCTTCAAACTTTATCTCAGGCGGTAAAAGCTTTCTATTTAATTTGAACTGCACAAGGGTCGACTCATGTTTTGCGGGGGTCGACTTATTGACTGTGCTACTTGAATAAAACATATCAGAATCAACTCAAACTTTGTCCTTCTTTGCTTAGGGGTTGGCCAAGTTTTTCAAATAGAAAACTTTAGATTTCATCTTTGATCTCCATGGATTAGATTAAGATCATTTTCCTTTTAGAACATATCCCATGAAGTGTTTGCGAAGAACTTATGATTTTGCAGTGCTTCATTTCTTCTGATTTTTCTTGACTTATAACACTTCATAATTAAGCCAACATCATTAGTACACAACATCATCTCAAGTATTTTGTAATCATCAAAATTCATCCTTTAGGGTTGACAATCTTACCCTTTTTGATGATGACAAAACCATTGAGTTTAAAAGAATTTCGCAATAAAGTTCATAGCAATTATAAGAATTTTGTAATGAAGTTTCAAGCAAATATGACATTCAGAAATACATGCATAATTTCAACAAATTAAGGAGAAAAGTCTTCCCCTATCAGTTACAAACATTTGAATAATGCAAAGTTCTTGTTCTTCAACTTTTCTTAAGTTTTTTTTGATAGTGCAGTACCACAGTACCATTTAAATCTCTGCCTATATATTATCTTTAGTATAGAGATTGGTATTTTACACATTTCTTATTTCTCATTTCTCAGATTGGAATTCTTTTCACATTTCTTCCCCTTTTTGTGATCAACAAAAGGAAGGAAACGAAAAATAATTTCTGATACCAACATTAAGGACTAATTAACAGTTGTGTTAAGGAGAGAGGGTATCAGACTCAATATGTATCAGAGCAGCATACAATCCAAGAAAACATATATATGAAGAAAGGTAAGCATTCATTGCAATTGATAAATGAAGTACACTTGATAAAACAAAAGGATTACAAATGAGATTAATTGGTATCAGTCAGCATACAAGTGTGCCAAAAGGATATTAAACTTAGTTTAGTACAAGGTTATGTTTTGAAAATATGGGTTTCAGTGTAAGCTCAGGTTAGGTTTAATCTAAGTTCAGTCTAGGTTCAAGGTTTTGAAGATGAAGGTCCAGACTGATCTTCCTATGGCTCTTCCATCAGCTTCTCAATCTTGCTGTTTAGTGCAGAGATAGAGCTAGTAAGCTGAGTGTGTTCTTCTTTCAGTTCTTGTATAGAGTCTTGAACAGAAGTTCTTTGAGTCCTTAGTTGCTCTTCAATTGCTATCTTCTTCTTTGCTGATTAGCTGCAAGTTACCTTAAATCTTGCAGTTCAGCTTTTACTTCTTGGGTCAAGTTAGTGAGATGATGGACTTTGCTAAAATAAACTCCAGAATTAATCAGTGCTGTTATAATGTTATCTCCAATAGCTTTTAATTGCTACTTTTTAAGTCTGAGTGGAGGATCTGATGGTCTTTGGATTGGAGGAGGCTGACTGACTGGAGGCTCTTTTGGAGGTGCTTCAGTAGGGATTTTTTGCCTTTAAGTGGTGTTGGAGTGTCTTGACCACTTTCATCTTGAATTCCTTTTCCTTTATGAATCAATTTACCCTCAGTTTTGACAAATCCCATTCTTTTCAGTGATTTGTCATTGTAGATATCTGACGACATTAATTCTTTCTTAGTCTTCCCTTCCAGGTTCAGATTGAAATAAATGAAAACTAATGTCAGAAGCATACCATAGGGAAGTGAAGCTCCTTTTCTCTGTCCTTGAGCTTCCATGTATCTGAGCATTAAGCAGGGTAGGTTCAGTGGGAGTCCTTGTATAATATGATGCATTACTAGTATATCCCTTTCTGAAACATGATCAAATTTTTCTATCTTCGGGAAGAACATCTTGTTGATCATGTGATGTAGCAGACGCATCTTAGCATTCAGTTGATTGGCACTAATTTCAGTCCAATCTTCTATGATTTTCCCATTGAGAATGGTACTAATCCCTTCATTCCTATTCTCTAGGTGATCTCCATTTTCTCCATCATTTGGAATCCGAAGAGCATCTCTTAGAATCTCTTCCGTAATCAAGATAGGGATATCTTTTACCTTGGACGAGATCTGTCATTGTCCATATCTGGCATTGTTGTAGAACTCTCATACCAAGTCTGGGAAGGTTGGCACATTCAGTGAGCATAGATATTTCCAACCCATCTTCTTTAGATTCTGCCCTAATGGAAAGTTTTTCTTTTCTAGAAACTCAAAATTCACTCTTCTTCCGGTAGAGACATTCCTTATGGAGAGGGGACCTTGCTTTGAAACTGAGGAAGGAGGTGACAGAGGGGCCGTAATGGATTGAGGTGGTGGTGTTTCTTGCCTTTGTGGATTCATTTTCTTCTCTGCTCTATCCTTTGTTCTCCTCTCAGTTTGTGGAACGATTTTCTTCCTCTTTGGTCCGGATGTTACTTGCTTTATTCTCACCATTGGAAGATCAATGAAAACCTTGGAAAAGTTTTCTAGGATTTTGGAGATTTTTGTTTGATGGAGAGTTTGAAGACAGAAAGGTGCTCTAAGGGGTATGAAACGTTTCAGGTTCAACATTTCAGAGAGAGAGAGAGAGAGCTTTTAGAGTCCGTTTCAAATAGTTTCCACTTTAGTCGACTCATTCAACTAATGAGTTGTCTCCTGTAGATTAGAAGTCGACTCTTTTAACTTAAGAGACGTCTCCTGTAAGTTAGGGGTCGACTCTTTTAGCTTAAGAGTCGTCCCTTACTACATGAGTTGTCTCATCAGACAGTTCAAGAGACAAAATCTTTTAAAATATGATTTGAAAATCAATTGTAAACCATATATCAAATCAACTAAAATTCAACCAATAATAGTCAATCAAAATATGCAATTTATCATTCATAATCAGACATCAAAATGGATCACAAATGCATAATTCACTTCTAAATTTACAAAAGACTTCTTCATTAAGAGGTTTAGTAAAAATATCTGCAATTTGTTTATCAGTATCTATAAATTTTATTTTTATATCTCCATTTTGTACATGATCTCTTATGAAATGATGCCTGATTTATATGTTTAGATCTTGAGTATTGTATGGAATTTTTAGTCAGATTTATGGCACTAGTATTGTCACACCTTATAAAAATTTTATTTTGTTTTATGCCATAGTCCTCGAGTTGTTGCTTAATCCATAGGATTTGGGCACAGCAACTTCTTGCAGCAATATATTCAGCCTTAGCTATAGAAAGTGCTACGAAATTTTGCTTCTTGCTAAACCAAGAAATTAAGTTTGTTCCAAAAAATGACAAGTTCCACTTGTACTTTTTCTGTCTAATCTACAACCAGCAAAATCAGCATCTGAATATCCAATCAAATCAATTGTAGATGTATTAGAATACCATAAACCTAAGTGTTGTGTTCCTTTTAAGTATCTTAATATCCTTTTAACAACAAGTAAGTGTGATTCTTTAGGATTTACTTGATATCTTGCACATATACAAACACTATGCATTATATCAGGTCTACTTGTTGTAAGATAAAGTAAAGATCCAATCATTCCTCTATACAGCTTTGAATCAAAGGATTTACCATGCTCATCTTTTTCTAATTTACAAGAGAGGCTCATATGAGTACCTATTGATTTTAAATCTTCCATACCAAACTTATTTAAGATTTTCTTTGTGTATTTGCTTTGGCAGATGAAGATTCCATCTCTTATTTGCTTCATTTGGAGTTCAAGGAAGAAGTTGAGTTCACCCATCAAACTCATCTCGAACTCACTTTGCATGAGTTTAGCAAATTCTTCACAAAAACTTTCATTAGTAGCACCAAATATAATATCATCAACATATATTTGAACAATCAGAATATCGGCATTTTTCTTTTTAATAAACAAGTTTTATCAACATTTTCTCTTGAAAAATTACTCTTTATTAAAAAGTTGCTTAATCTATCATACCAAGCTCTAGGAGCTTGCTTCAAGCCATAAAGTGCTTTGTTTAGTTTAAAAACATGATCTGGAAGTTTATGATTTTCAAATCCAGGTGGCTGTTCTACATAAACTTCTTCAGTTATAAAACCATTTAGAAATATACTTTTGACATCCATCTGAAATAATTTAAAATTCATGAAATATGCAAATGCAAGTAATAGCCTAATAGCTTCAAGTCTAGCTACAGGTGCAAAAGTTTCATCAAAATCAATTTCTTCTTCTTGATTATATCCTTTAGCAACTAATCTAGCCTTATTTCTAATTACAATTCCATCTTCATTTAATTTATTTCTAAAAATCCATTTTGTTTCAATTACAGAAATATTTTCAGACCTTCTAATCAAATTTCAAACATTGTTTCTTTCAAATTGATTCATTTCTTTTTGCATTGCCATTAACCAATTGTTATCTTTTTCAGTTTCTTCAAAAGATTTTGGTTCTATTTGAGAAACAAATGCAAGATAATTACAAACATCCCTAATAGAGAATCTAGTCCTAATGCCTTGTGAAGGATCACCAATTATTAAGTCTCTAGGATGGCTATGTGCATACCTCCATTCTTTTGGTAGACTAGTTTTACCTTTAAGCATTTGATCTTCTTCTCCTTGATTTTCATCGTGCTCTGAATTTTCAGATGCAAAAAACATCCTTTAGGGTTAACTCTTGAATTTGTTTGTTAAGTTCTTCTGCATCATCATCGAGATCTATATTCTTTCTTGAAGAAGGGTCATTAGATTCATCCAAAATAACATGTATTGACTCTTCTACGACTAGAGTTCTCTTGTTGAATATTCTATATGCTTTGCTTGATGAAGAATATCTAAGAAAATGGCTTCATCTGATATAGAATCAAACTTTTCCAAGTTGTCTTTTCCATTATTTAGAACAAAACAGTTGCAACCAAAAACATGAAAGTATGTGTTGAGTAATTGATTTATCCCCTACTCGGTTTTGATGTGCCAAAATATTTTGAGTGTATTCCTTGTTGGTCTAACAATTTTAAATAAGTATTTTCAGGATAACAATGCTATAACTTCAAAACAAAATCTTAGAAAATGGTTCATGGATCTCAAACTCAAGTATTGGAACCATTCAAGCATTTTTCAGAACTAGAGTCGACTCCCAGAAAGTACGAGTAGACTCCGGCATAAGCATGGCATACTGGCACACCTTCGAGTCGTCTCCA
The DNA here is from genome assembly GCF_009389715.1 of Phoenix dactylifera. Classification (NCBI taxonomy): domain Eukaryota; kingdom Viridiplantae; phylum Streptophyta; class Magnoliopsida; order Arecales; family Arecaceae; genus Phoenix; species Phoenix dactylifera. The sequence continues at coordinate 94,040 of NW_024068229.1, forward strand.
CAAAGCGCAGGTCGACTCTCTCAGATAGACAGAAACAGGTATTTTCGATCGTGAAGTGCGAGTCTACTCGAGTTAAGCACGAGTCGTGTCCCACCTTTCGGATGAAGTACGAGACGACTCCCAGCAACTACGAGATGCCTCTCTCAGGCAGACAGAGAGTATATTTCGAGTCACAAAGTGCGAGTCGACTCAAACAAACACGAGTCGTCTCCTATCTTTTGGACGTAGCGCGAGTCACCTCCTCACTGGTATGAGACATCTCTCTCAGACAAGGCAGAGAACTCTTTTTCGGCGGATCATGTTGCGAGCCGATTTCCGAACCATACGAGCCGACTCCAACAAAAATCAACCGATAACCTGTCAGTGGGATTCTAAGCTAGATCCGACTCCAGAATCATGCGAGACGTCTCCCACTTTAGTCGAGCTGACTCCTGCACGGGCGAGACGACTCCAGCTTCAACAGACTTTTTGTCAGGAGTGCCAGGCACGACAGAACGGCTAGCTTTTTGTATCTAACGGCTAGTTTTTCAAAATAAAGCTATAAGAAGACCCGTTCTGAGTAAAACAGTAACAAGAATGAAAAATCCAAACAAAAGGAGATCAAGAAAATCATTTACATCAAGAGCTCAAAAGAACACTCAAAGGAGAATTAGGAGAAAGCAACTCTTCATTGAAGAATCCATCCTTTCTCCACATCTGAGATGAAATAGAAAGATCCTCCTTCGTTGACTTACTCGTGAGAGGATCCAGAAGAAAAGAAGCAGCATCTCAATCAGCAAAAATTATCTGAGAAGCTTCTTTTCCCTGTTCTCATTAAGATTGCTTTAATTGCTTTTCTAGAAGCTTGTATTTACACATTTACTTTTATATTTGAGTGCTTGATTCAATCAAGGGATTGAATCAGGAGGTCTAAGGTTGTACTTGGTGATCCTTTGTGAAAACCAACCGAGTTTGTTTGTGAGCCCGAGTAAAACAAACGGAGTGGTTCGTTATGAGCCGGTAAAACAACAAGTTTGGTTGTAAGCTTGTAAAACAACCGTGCTGTAATTCTGGAATTATAGTGAAAGTCTCAAGTGAAGCTTGGAGAGTGGACGTAGGAGCAAGGGTAGCTCCGAACCACTATAAATCTTGTATCTTTGTGTCGTGCTTTTCATTATCTCACTCTTCCCTTTCCTTTAGCATTTAAGATTGACACTTTAGTTCAATCTCGAATTAATATTTCATATTTTTATTTACAACCCAATTCACCCCCCCTCTTGGGCTGCTTACTGGGCAACAAGTGGTATCAGAGCATGTGCTCTTTTATAGCGATTATTGTCTTATTCCCTTTTTGAGTAAAAGATCTAATGACAACCCAATTTGGATTAACCTCAGGTGAAGGACAGTCAACCAATAGGCCACCCCTATTTAATGGAACAAACTATACCTATTGGAAAGTAAGAATGAGAATATTCATTCAAGAACAGGACTATGATGTTTGGAGCATCATTGTCAATGGGCCTTACATACCCTTACACACTGTCGATAATTTAGTAATTCCCATACCGAAAAAGGACTGGGATGAAAATGATAGGAAAAAGGCACAACTGAATGCCAAGGTTATGAATGTACTTATTGTGCCTTAGATGCAAATGAATTCAATAGAGTATCAACATGTAACTCCGCTAAGGAGATTTGGGATAGACTTGAAATCACTTATGAAGGCACAAATCAAGTCAAAGAGTCAAAAATTAACATGCTAGTGCATAAGTATGAATTATTTAAAATGGAGCCATTTGAAAATATTACTTCCATGTTTACTAGATTACTGATATCATTAATGGATTAAAGAGTCTTGGAAAAATGTATTCTAATAGTGATCTTGTCAGAAAAATCCTTCGCTCACTACCACGCTCTTGGGAGGCCAAAGTAACAGCAATACAAGAAGCCAAGGACCTCAACATTCTTCCTCTAGAAGAACTTCTTGGATCACTGATGACACATGAACTCACCATGAACCAACATCTTGAGGATGAGGATCAGAAGAGAGAAGGAATAGCATTTAAGGCTTCTACCCAAAAGGAATGCAATGAGAGTAGTGATGAAGGAGAAGATGAGGATGAGGATGATGATATTGCCCTCCTTGCAAAAAAAATTCAGTAAGTTTATGAGGAGAAGGAAGATGAACTTCAAAAGGAATCCGATAGTAAGAGGTGAGATAGAAAAGGATAAGGATAAAGGAAAATATCCCTTAGTGTGCCATAAGTGTAAGAGACCCGGACATTTTAGGCTAGAATGTCCGCTCTTGAAGAAATCACAAAAGAAAAAGAAGAAGGCATTTGTTGCAATATGGGGAGATAGCGACGAATCCTCATCTGAAGAAGAAGAACCTCAGGAAGTAGCCAACATTTGCCTTGTGGCTCAAGACAATGAGGTAAGCTCTAATGCATCACCTATTTTCACATTCGATGAATTATATGAAGCCTTCATTGAATTAGTTAGTGATTACAAAAAGCTTGGTATGAAAAATAAGGAGTTAAGAACTGAAAACAAAACTCTAAATGAATTATTTGAAAAATACAATGAAGAAAAACAATCCTTAACCAATGAAATGAAAATACTGAAATTTGAAATACAGAAGAAGGTCAAACAAAATGAAGAACTGCTAAAAGAGAACCAAAATCTTAAAAAGGAAGTAGATAAGTATAAGTCAATTATAGAAAAGTTTACATGCAGCTCTGAAAAACTAGATATGATTCTAAATAGTCAAAGAGCTGTTTTTAATAAAGCCGGGCTAGGATTTAGGGCTAAAAAGGAACAAAAGCTTTTGAAGAATTTTTTTGTCAAAGCAACCAAGGCTGAATCTAATGAACCTACATGCTTCTATTATGGTAAACTCGAACATAAATCTTATGTGTGCAACTATAGACAAATATCAAAGAAAAGCAACATAAAGAAAATTTGGGTTCCAAAAGGATCCACTCACACTAACCATGAAGGACCCAAGAAGACTTGGGTACCTAAAGTTTTTTGATTCTCATATAGGTATGTCTTGCGGCCAACCAAGCTAAAAGAAATTGGTATCTTGATAGTGGCTGCTCAAGACACATGACCGGGGACAAGGATCAATTCGTCACCCTCGAGTCAAAAGAAGGAGGAGTTGTAACCTTCGGTGACAATAGCCAATATCAAATCATTGGTATTGGTAAAATTCAGATCTCTCCCTCTACATTTATAGATAATGTTGTATGTAGATGGATTAAAGCACAATCTAATTAGCATTAGTCAATTGTGTGATAAAGGTTTCAAAGTCACCTTTGAGGCTTCACTATGCACCATAGCTAATTCAACAAATAATGACACTATTTTTGTAGGACACATGCATGGTAATGTTTATATGATAAACTTAGATGAACTTGCAAGAAGTAGTCAATGTCTAGTAGTCACAAATGCAAAAGACAATGAAACTAGTTGGTCATGACATCGTAAGTTAGGACATGCAAGTATAGACTTAATCTCCAAATTGATTAACAAGGAACTAGTTAAAGGGATACCTAAGATGAACTTTGAAAGAGATAGAGTATGTAGGGTTTGTCAACTAGGAAAACAGGCAAGAAGTTCATTTAAGTCTAAAAATGATGTGTCAACTTCTAGGCCCTTAGAATTGCTTCATATGGATCTTTTCGGATTAACTAGGACCACTAGCTTAGGAGGAAAGAAGTATGGTTTCGTAATAGTGGATGATTACACTAGGTACACATGGGTAATATTTCTAACGCATAAAGATGAAACCTTTCCAACCTTCCTAAAATTTTATAGGAAAGTCCTAAATGAAAAAGGAACAACCATTATATCTATAAGGAGTGATCATGGGACTGAATTTGAGAATAGACTGTTTGAGGAATTTTGTGATGAAAATGGAATCAATCACACTTTCTCAGCACCCAGGACATCTCAACAAAATGAAGTAGTAGAAAGAAAAAATAGAACTCTAGTAGATATGGCCAGAACAATGCTATGTGAGGAAAATCTTCCAAAACACTTTTGGGCTGAAGCGGTGAATACAACATGCTATATTTTAAACAGAGTTTCCATCAGACCAATCCTTAAGAAACTCCCTATGAGCTTTGGAAAGGTAAAAGACCAAATATTAGTCACTTTCATGAGTTTGGTTGTATATGCTACATACACAATAATGATAAAAGCAATCTAGGAAAGTTTGATTCAAATTCAGATGATGCAATATTTTTAGGATACTCATTAGCTAGCAAAGCCTATAGGGTGTTTAATAAAAGAACTTTGGTTGTTGAGGAGTCAATACATGTAGTCTTTGATGAGAACTCTAGTAATTCACTTAGGGTGGATGAACATGAAGATGACACAGGAATTCTGGAAAATGAGGTTGAAAGAATAACTCTTAAGGATCCATCAAATTCCAACAGTAAAGAAGATATTAGACAAGTTGAAAATCAAGTAGTTGAAAGATTAGATCATAATTTACCTAAGGAGTGAAAATATGCAGCTAGCCATCCCAAAGAATTAATAATAGGTGATCCGGCACATCAAATTAAGACAAGGGCATCTCTTAGAAATGTAAATAACTACTTAGCCTTTGTCTCTCAAATTGAACCCAAGACTCTAGAAGAAGCAGAAGAAGATGCAAATTGGGTAAATGCAATACAAGAGGAATTAAACCAATTTACAAGAAACAATGTTTGGAAACTAATTGAAAGACCTAAGAATTACCCTATAATAGGTACAAAATGGGTCTTCAGAAATAAGTTAGATGAAAATGGCATTGTTATAAGAAACAAGGCTAGGCTCATAGCAAAGGGATATAACCAAGAAGAAGAAATTGACTTTGATGAGACCTTTCCTTCGGTAGCTAGATTAGAGGCCATTAGATTGCTGCTTGCTTTTGCCACTTCTATGGACTTCAAACTGTATCAAATGGATGTAAAGAGTGCCTTTCTAAATGGGTATATAACTGAAAAAGTATACGTAGAACAACCTCCAGAATTTGAAGATCACATGTACTCTGATCATGTGTTTAAACTTAACAAGGCACTCTATGGATTAAAACAAGCACCAAGAGCATAGTATGAAAGATTAAGTAAATTCTTATTGGAAAACAAATTCACTAGAGGACATGTTGATACTACTTTATTTCTGAAAAGAAAAGATAAGGACATGTTGATAGTGAAAATCTATGTAGATGACATTATATTTGGAGCTACTAACAATAATTTGTGTAAAGAATTTGCAAAATTAATGCAAAGTGAATTTGAGATGAGTATGATGGGTAAACTGAATTTTTTTCTTGGATTACAAATCAAACAACTAAAGGATGGAATATTATCAATCAAGCCAAATATGTCAAGGAAATGTTAAGAAAATTTGGCTTGGAAACTAATAAGTCCATAGGTACACCTATGAGCTCGTCATGCAAATTGTGTTGGGAATTGTATCCTAAATGTCAATCGTCAGCATATTGATGATTGAATTTTGTAAATGAATTGTCAAATTAATAAAGTGTTATTTGGCATTATTCATCATTTCATCTTCGAATGAACTCTTATATGATGAAGTCCTTAGGACTTACGTTATGATAAAGGAGTATTTATCTTTGAGTCCTTAAACTTGTTCGCGACCAAATGATATGTTGTTACTAGGACGACAACATTATCGAGATTAGGTCGTTGTGTGACATATATATTGATTGTCCTCTTAATCAAGGAGTGTGGAGACACTGGTATGCCACACAGGTGAAGTGTAGAAGTACATTTCACCGAACGTCACCAATTTCGGAATGCTCTACTGTCGAGAGATATTCCGAGTAGATATGGGTATAAGTTTGGCCCTCTGACTTGAGACCGCAACCTGTGACTAGCAAGCAACTTACTATACTTTGGTATCGGACTACCTGAATTTCTGTTCAGTGACGGAAGGCCACTAGGTACAGTCAAGTACTTGTGTAGTCAGTTGTGAGTAAGATGGAATTGACCCCTCCTGAAAACATGAGATAATGTCTTGTGATTAATTTAGCAAAATCTTGGCCAGGGTAATCCCAGTGAGGAGTCATGGGATATCTAAAGTTAATCACATAAGGGATGTACTAATTATAGGATTGACAGTGAGCTCTAAGTCATCCTGGCATTAGGAGTCAAAGGGATTGAATTATACAGTAACTATAGTCCAGGGTTCCAGAATATTTGCTTCGCATATATTCGGCCTATCTGGATGTCGGGTACCATTGCTAGATAGTCACATCGATTAGTGTAGAAAGATGTTTCTATACTATCGGCTTAGGTTCGAACCTATGAGGTCACACGCATAGAAGTTTCTAGGTTGATCAAATGGCTGATTGATGATTAAGAATCATTCAGGGATAATTTGGTCAATTTGATTGACAAATTATTCTAAACAAAAGTTGCATTAAAATAATTATTGAATTATTGGAGGATTAATTAGTAATTAGATTGCTAATGAACTCAATTTGATTGAGAAATTGGGCTTAGGTTGAGCCAAATTGAATAGGATTCAATTTGGGCTGCATCAGGGTTTGACCTAATTGGATTGGGTTCAACCCAAGTAGATTGAGCTTGACACAATTGATGGGACTTGATCCAATTGGATTGGGCTTGATCCAAATCAATTAGAAGACCTTATTTGATGAGGATTATGAGTCCAAATAATCAATAATTGGATAAGAAGAAGAATCCCTAAATTTTAGGAACCCATCCTTATCTTCTTGGAGAAGAATGATACCTTGATTTATCCCCAATATTTTTCACACCTATCCTCTTTATTTTTGGCCAAAAATTGGCATTAGAAGAGAGGAGGCGTGGGGCTATATTTTTTATAAAAATGGCACCTCAAATATTCCTAAAAAGATTTAGATTAATTTCCTAATTTGTAGGGATTGCATGGCGCATGAAATAGGGTGGTCTGAAGGTGCTTATTCGCCTGTAAGCATGGAATAGACTCAATTCCGCTCGTGCAGCTAACCATTGCAAGTGACGGGGGGTGGTGCCCTAACGGATCTCAAGCGGTCTGATCCTGACGGAACTAGATGAGACTAAGCAAGCACGGTGGACTTCTCTTCTTTTCTTGTCTGAACTTTGGATGCATGAATTCCTATCTTTTAGGGATCCAAAATATACGAAATTTGGATATGTTTATCTCCTCTTAGCTGCCAAACCATCAAATTTTTTTGGGAATTTTATCATCCAAATTAGTTGGCTAAATTAGGTGTGAGGCGTGGGGGGGTCTTTTGGCTATAAAAGACCCCCATGCCTTGGGTTCAATATATACAATATTTAGAGGTTTCAAAAAATTTTGAAAAAATTTTTTGAGGGCCTCCATCCCTTCTTCTCCTTCTTCCTCACGTCCATCCTCCATATCCTTGAACAATAATCAAAGGTTGAGTGTTTAGAAGGAGAAAGCTTCAGCCATTGCAACGTTCCTGCGCGAGCTAGCACTCCCGCGGAAGACGATCTACCTAGGGCTTCGCATGTACTTATTATAGAGGCCATTCATGTGCATGGCTACGAAGTCAAGGATCAGATCCACAAGTTTCTTCTATCATAAAAGGTATTAATCCCACATCAATATTTTATTTTGGAGTCAGGATCTAGGTCTGATTCCCCGAGGTTTTACCCTCCTTTGGGGCTCCTCATGGAGTTATCTCAAAAATCCATTCAATGGATATTCGGAGATTAATCAGAGTAGAGTGTTTACCTTTCAGATCTGATAGTTAATCATGCATGAAAGTTTTAGCATAATTATTTAAACGATTCTGGTATAATCCTATGTGTTCTTAAGGTGCTGATTTCTAGATTTGATCTTGTAAGCATGCATGAATTAAATTGTTTGATTCGATTTTTCCGCTGCGTTTTAAAACTTAAAAAGAACTATGTATGGCTTGAAGGGGTATGTAGGCAACCCGATTAGGTTCAGCCATGGTTTTTTTAAAAAAAAATTCAGCTTGCTTAATACCGAAGAACCTAGAATTCACATTCAGTGGTATCAGAGCCAAGTTCATGTTTAAACTTTTATGTTTTAATTATTGTAATTAAATCTGAAATCATTAACATATTTAGATTAGATCTAAAGTATTTTTTATGATTGATTTAATTGCTGATTATGCATGATTAAGTAGATCTGAAATTTTGGATGCATATGATGCATGTTTGTGTTAGGATTAGTAAGATGAATAAATTTGAAATCATAATATTGTTTAGATTAGATCTAAATTAAGTTTATGATTCATATGATCTCTGATTTTAATAAACAAATCAGATCTGAAAATAAAAGTGAAAAAATAAATGCATAAGATGTATGTTGTTTGTATTAATTAATGTTGTTATGTATATGTGATGCATCAACATAAAACATAATGACTTAAACATGAATTAAATCTGATTACATATGATTAATTACAAATACTCAGATCTGAAAATAAGTTTTAAGAACTGAAAGATTGTAATTAATATATAATTAAAATAAAATATGCAATGATCAAAACTTTCATAAATCTAAACTTAATTGAGAATTAAGTGTTATAAAATAGAATTGTTACTCAATTAATTGACATTGCATAATTCATTGGGGCATTTGGGTTAACTTGAATCAAGTTCTTAAGATTGGGTTAGACCTAAGGATAGAATCAAATATGTTTTAATTAGAGTTAATTCATCAAATCTAATTAAGTAGTAACTAGACTAGGTCAAGGAAACTCTAGGACAAATACAATAGTTGTAGTTTGTCAAATTTCATGTCTTTGATTAGAACAAGATGGAACTTGATTTAGGCTCAGTGGTGTAGCCTGAGTCATTTGAGTAATCAAATCGAAATTGATTAACCAGTCGGTGTCTAAGGTAAGTTTGGCAGTTTTGACCGGTGGGTTTTAATTGGGAGGTACTCGCACTGATTCGTCTTTGTCGAGTTAATGGCATATCCCTTCCATCGATCTCACTTATCTGGCCGACATCACTACAACAGAAAAGGTTTTTGCCGACTTTGTATTGCCGACGCTAGTTAAAAGCGTCGGCGATATTTTTTTGGGGGACAGTAACCGCCGACGCTTCTGAGAAGCGTCGGGAAAAAAGCTTCCAGCGACGCTTTCTTTAAGCGTTGGCGTCTGGGTACATTACCGAACGGAATATTTAATCCCCGACGCTTATAAGTGTCGGCATATCGGAAGAACACGACGACGCTTATAAGCGTCGTCGGACTTCATTCCTCCAAAACTCGATCGACCCCCTCCCTCTAAAGCCCTAAATCCCCATCTCACGCCGACCGACTCCCTCTCTTCTCAACCCTTTTCACCGATCTCATCCATTCTCCTCCGCCGAGCGCTCTCCATCGTCGCGATGGGGGGAGTCGCTGCTGATGCAGGCGTTGAGCAAGCAGCGGACGTGGGTCTTCCTCTTCCTCATCGTCTACTCCCTCCTCCTCTCCTCCTCCTGGAACCTCCTCCTCTCCATCCGCTCCTGGTACAACTCGGCGGCCGCCTCCGCCTCCTCCCGCGCCGCCGCCGGCTGGAAGGCCCTCTACGCCTCCGTGCTCTACGGAGGGGTCTTCGGCCTGCTCTCCATGGGGGCGGCGCTGGCCGTGGCGGTGCCGGCCACGTTGGTCACCTGGATCACGATCCTCGTGCTACTCGCCCTCTTCAAGCTCCTCCTCCTCGCCTTCGGCCTCGGCCCCCTCTGCCCCTCCCTCCCCCTTCTCCCCTTCCTGTTCACCTCCTTCTTCCCTGTCAAGATCCAAACCAAACCCAAGCCCAAACCTCCCATCTCTTCATCTTTATCCACCCTTCACCACCTCATCACTGCCGTCAGGGTTCTCCTCTTGGCCACCATCATCTCCAGCTACCGCTATAGTGATAGAATGCATCCGTACCTCCTCCTCGCCATCTACTGCTGCCACATCTACCTGATCCTAGATCTCGGTCTCGCCTCCATTGCCAAGATCGCCACCGGTCTCCTTGGCCTCGAGCTGGAGCCCCAGTTCAACAACCCCTTAGGCGCCTCCTCCCTTCAGGACTTCTGGGGCCGCCGCTGGAACCTCATGGTCTCTTCCATCCTCCGCCCCTCCGTCTACGACCCCGTTCAAGCCCGCTGGGGGCTCGACGCCGGCATCCTCGCCACCTTCTTCGTCTCCGGCCTCATGCACGAGCTCATGTTCTACTACCTCACCTTGGCACTTCCCACCGGGGAGGTTACCGCGTTCTTCGTCCTCCGCGGGCTGCTCACGGTGGCGGAGAGGAAGGCCCGGAAGGCCGGCTGGTGGCGGCCGCACCCCATCGTGGCGGCGCCGCTTGCACTCGGGTTGATCGTCGGCACCGGGTACTGGCTCTTCTTCCCGCCCCTCCTGAGAGGTGGGGCCGACGCGGTGGGGCTGGCGGAGTTTTCTGCTGTGATGGGAGTTTTCCAAACCCCCTCCAATATCCCATGTACTTTTTGCTGATGACATGCAAGTAGCAAGGGCGATAGTAAAGGATAGAATTCTACTTAAAATCCCTTGTTGATGCTTGTTAATTATAGCCGGCCAAGCTATTAATACATCTAAATCCCATCTTATCTTCAGCCCAAGAACCCCAAGAGCAATTAAGTCTAATATATGCAAGGTTTTTTCCATGCAGGAGAGCAGGGGGTGTGGAAATATGTAGGGGTTCCTCTATTAGGTATGCCTCTAGCCTCTTTGAATTTTAATTTTCTATTGGATAAGGTGGCAATGGAGATTGCAAGTTGGAAATGGAAGGCTTTATCTCTGGCTGGTAGAACAACCTCACTCCAACTTGTGCTTTCATCTATTCCTATCTGTTGTATATCCTGTGTCAGTGTGCCTTTATCTATCAATACAAGACTTGACAAGGAGCTTTCGGGCTTTGTTTTATGGGGACATACTTCTGATTGGAGGGGTCTTCATCTAGTTTCTTGAGCAAATGTTTGTATACCAAAAGACCATGGTGGTCTGAGTTTGTGTTTATTGGCGCAAATGAGGTATGCTTTCTTATGTAAGATGGCTGTGCATGTGGTCTTGAAACCTGACTCTTTATGGGCGAAAGTGAAACCTGACTCTTTTTTTTTTACTAGTTTTTGTTCTATCATTGCATCTCCAGAGTCTTTCAGAATATTTCGTCTAAATCATTACATTTTTTTTCATAATCTATAAAATTTGGATTTATAGCTGTACGTTGTCTATTTTGTGTTAATGCTTTTTGGTGGATAGCTATATTCTTCCTTAATTCCTGGGATTTTCTTCATTTACTTGCTGTTATAACTAGAATCCGAGGATAAAGTATGGGCTTGGATGTCTCACATCTAATTCTATGTAATTCTCTTTTTCTTGGAGTTAACCTTTTCTTTTGTTGCTTTTTATTGACCGAAATTGGTCCATTGCATTGTTATTGCTTGAAGGTCTTTCCTCTGCTCTTTTGGTGTGCTTTTGAGGTTTAATTGTTTTGGGTGGGAAAAATTGTGTTACAAGCTCATGATTAATAGAAAATCAACTTCCGTATTTCATTATCCAGCATCTCCTCGAAACACTGGGGATGCCAGAGTGGGATAGCTCCCGCCTTCTGAATGCTGCCATCGATGCGTTCGATGACTTTCCGCCATCGTTCTGGAGAGGTCCACAGCCAGAGCTGCCCGCCGAAGGCTTCGATGTGGATCATTTACTCCACTTGATCCACCGATGGATCCGGCGATTCCCAAAATCAGAGGTGACCAACACAGCAAGCTACAGTAAACGATCAAGGACTACTTATTCTGCTTTATCCCTAATAATCGACAAGACTGGGGATTGGCTCTCCAAGGTGTTGCCGCGCCGTACCAATTCTTCGAGTTCAGAGGTATTCCCAAGAACGCTCCCCCCCATTACTAGACTTGCAGAGGCTGGAGTGAAAATCGAGGGGAGCAAGTCAGCATCTGGCTTTCTAGACATTACGTTCTGTAAGGATCAGGGGGTGTTGGGAATCCCGGCCATTTTTGTTGATGAGTCAACGAACTTCTTTTTTGCAAACCTAATTGCTTTGGAGCAAAGTTGCAGGAGACACGAGATGGATGTCACTGAATATACCAAGTTTCTGGATGCCATCATCAACACCTCAAGAGATGTGGAGTTGCTTCACCGAGAAGGGATCATTCAACCGCATATTGGAGATGACCAGGACATTGCATAGTGGAAGTACATTGCAAATGTAAATTGACAGTATGAATGTAATTTGACAATATGAATGTAATTTGACAATATGAATGTTTTGATAAATATGTTTGATTGTGCTATGAGTATAATCTCGTTTAGTGTGAATGCCTTTGATGTTGTAAACAGAGGTTTTAAAAAAAAATTTAAATTTTTTTTTAAAAAAATTATACTCTAACGACGCTTTAAAGCGTCGTTAAAATCCCGGTGTTTTAACTATTACCGACGCTTTAAAGCGTCGGTAGGTTTATGACTTTAACGACGCTCTAAAGCGTCACTAGTTACCGACGCTAAAAAGCGTCGCTAAATTGCAATTAGCGACGCTTTTATGCGTCGCTAAATTGTACGTTACCGACGCTAAAAAGCGTCGCTAATGACCGACGCTTTTGAAAGCGTCGGAAAATGTTTTATCCACTGTAGCATAGGCGACGCTTTACCGACGCTTGGGATAGCGTCAGGGTGGTTTTTACCGACGCTTAAAAGCGTCGCTAATGGCCAAAAAAAGCGTCGCTAATGCCCAATTTTCCTGTAGTGCATGGTCAATCACATTTTGATTCGATCACTTAATGATTCGAATTAGCCCATGCCTATAAGAAAAATCAGTTTGACTGATTTAGGTGCCTCCTTAACCGATTTAAGTCTAATCTGATTTGGTGAAGTCAGTGGGAGAAATTAGACTAACCGGACCCTCCTTATCTATCCCAATTATAAAATCCTCTAAAATTATTAGGTTCTTAAAATGAAATGGTTATGGAGATAACTAGGTCATAGCCTCCTATTAAGTTGGGTGATAATGGGTCCAATATTTTGATAATTATTGGAGGCGCGACACGCCTGGTATTTATCAAGCATTGGAATTGTCATTTAATATATGATGAGTTAAGTGTACCTTCAATAGGCGGTCAGGTGAGCCGAGCCACACTCGAGCTTGGTCGTCTATTAGTTGATTAGCCTTAACCCTATCATTTAATGGTTGGACCTGACTAGGGTATTCGGTGGAGGCGCCACATGCCTGTCGAAGAACCTAGGGCAAAATCATCACTAGAAGTTGCTTGGTGAAGTAATTGGTTAAGAACCAACCAATAGGTGCATATGGGTTAGCCGAGCCACACTCGGGCCTATATACAATCTATTGGGTTCTAGTGCCCACTAAAGATTAAGAGTAATTTTTTGAATTGAAGGTAGAGACTACCAATTATATAAAATAGTGGAAGTACTTTTAGACTAAAGTCCAAGTCTATTGAGTTTAGTCAATTCATATACTAATAGCCAAATTTTCTTTTTATGCAGAAATGGCCACTAATTTGTCACTTCGCTCATTGTTGGACAATGACAAGTTGACTGGTCCAAATTTCAATAATTGGCATAGGAAACTGAAAATAGTGCTAGAGCATGAAAGGATCCTTTATGTGATAACGGATCCAGCACCTGAGCAGCCCGCTGCTAATGCATCAAGATCGGCCAGAGACACTTATCAGAAGTGGCTCAGTGATCGGGTCACTGTTCGATGCATCATATTGGCAGCAAGGAGTGATGAGTTTAGTAGGCATTTTGAGAATACGCAGCCGGAAGATATCATTCAAGTGTTCAATGAATTATTCGGCGTTCCTGATGATGTTGAGAGGCACAAAACTAGTTGTGCCATCTTCAGCGTTCGAATAAAAGATGGGACCTCGGTAACTGATCATGTACTGTACATGATTGAGTTGATCGAGCATCTAAGCTCTCTTGGCTTTCCCCTTCATGATCACTTGGGGAAGGATGCCATACTAAACTCATTGCCTGGATCATACCGTCCTTTTCTCACTCATTTTCGTATGACGAAACCTGTAGTGAATTATCACCAATTGTTGGGGTTACTACAGGTTTGAGAATGATCACCAACTTCTTAAGAAGACGGTGAACTTTGTGGGAGGTTCATCCAAGGGTCGCCTCTTTAAGAAAGGAAAAAAGAAAAATAAAATCCAAAAGAAACAAGTGCACCATGCTCAGCCTAGTCAGTAAAAGAATAAAAAGGCTGATCAGAGCAAGTCGGAGTGCTTCTTCTGCAAGAAGCAAGGACATTGGAAGAGGAACTGTCCTCTCTACATTGCATCCCTCGATCCGAACCGGCCTAAGAAAAGTGGGCAATCAGTTGTCAATCAAGGTACTTATATGATAACACCTTGCAATTTTTCTATTTGTGATAATTCGACTTTGGTATTGGATACCGGTAGTCCTTTTAATATTTGCAATTCGTTGCAGGGGCTACAAGTCAGTGAGAAGTTTGAAGAAGGAGAAAGGTTTCTGAATGTTGGAGATGGAAGATCAGTTCTAGTTCTAGCTTTAGAAATTCTTAATCTTAAATTCAGCTCTCATATAAATATCCTTAGTGATTGTCACTATTGTCTGTTTTTTATTGAATGTCATTTCTGTAGGCCTTTTGGCCAAAAATGATTATGAAATATCAATAAAAAAGGATTATTGCAATATCATTTGGAATGGTACTGCTGTAATGAATGGAATTCTGAGTAATGGCATTTACATTTTGTCACAATCTGTTCATGTAATGTATAAATCCAATAAGCATCCTAGAATAGATAATGTCACGGATGTCTACCTTTGGCATCATAGGCTAGGTCATATTAACAAGAATAGGATGAACAGATTAAGTAAAGGGGAATCCTCAATGTTTATGATTGTGAATCATTGACAACCTGTGAGTCATGTCTTCTTGGAAAAATGACAAAATCACCTTTTACAAGAAAAGCTGAACGAGCCAGTGACTTATTGACCCTTGTACATTCTGATGTATGTGGGCCAATGAGCACAGATGCTAGAGGTAGGTATTGATATTTCATTACGTTTACAGACGATCTTTCGAGGTATGGTTATGTCTATTTCATGAGACATAAATCTGAAGTATTTGAAATGTTCAAATTATATCGTAATGAAGTAGAAAAACAAACTGGAAAGTGTATTAAAACTCTTCGATCAGATCGAAAGGTGAATACCTCACCAGTGAGTTTTTGACATATCTAGCAGAGAATGGAATTCTGACATATCTAACAGAGTTCGATTTCTTCTTTCTGATACACCGTTATACTGTGGTGTACCAGGAGGATGGATAGATTAGCAAATCCCACATGAGATGTGGACTGGACGTAAGACGATGCTCTCTCACCTTAGGATTTGGGGGTGTCCAGCGTACGTCAAACGTTTGAAGACAGACAAACTTGAACCCAAGTCTGACGAATTTTTCTTTGTTGGTTATCCTAAAGAAACTAAAGGATATTACTTCTACTTTGCTGAAGAACAAAAGTTGTTCGTAAACAATAAAGCTATTTTCCTAAAGAAAGAATTCCTTAGTGAAGGAACTAAAAGCTCTAATGTTAAGCTTTGAAAAGTTCAACATGTAGAAGACCCGACACCATCCACTGAACCAATTGAGTCAGATTTGATTAGATCAGATCTAGAAACCATCTTAGATGCACCATTAAGGCGATCAGGTAGAGTACCACGTCAGCCGGACAGATACTACGGTTTCTTGGTCCGGGACGGGGATCCTGAAAGTAAAATCTTAGGTTCTTCGGTGTTAAGCATGCTGATTTTTTTTTTTTTTTAAAACCATGGCTGAACCTGATCGGGTTGCCTACGTACCCCTTCATAAGGGGAATCATGCCATACGTAGTTCTTTTTAAGTTTCAAAAATGCAGCGGAAAAACCGAATCAAACAATTTAATTCATGCATGCTTACAAGATCAAATCTAGAAATCAGCACCTTAAGAATACATAGGATTATGCCGGAATCGTTTAAACAATTATGCTAAAACTTTCATGCATGATTAACTATCAAATCTGAAACTTAAGAACTCTATTCCAATTAATCTCCGAATATCCATCGAATGGATTCTGGAGATATCTCCGTGAGGAGCCCCAAAAGAGGGTAAAACCTCGGGGAATCGGACCTAGAGACTCTTATCAGGGACCCCTAACACTAATGGCGCGATGGACTTAGAGGAGGAAGAAGTCAGCTAGATTGAGTTCAGAATTTTTCCATGCATGAACTAGGGTTCCTCTCTTTTCTTTTTCCTTTTTTTTTCTTCTTTTTCTCTCTTTTTTTCTTGAATTCGACCACCAGCTGATGGAGGTCCTTTTAATGTTTCTATCCCCTCTAACTTCATGCCAACCATCCCATATTTGTGGAGGATTTTGTGGGGTTTTGAATTTTGAATTCAAAATTCAAGTTCATGTGCCATTACATAATGAAGCTTGATCTAATCTAAACCATTCATCATGTTGCCACTTCCCTCTTTCAATTTCGAAATTTCCATGCCCCCAATCAGATTAGAGGATCACGTGGTGATTTTGTGGTGATTAAATTCAAAATTCAACCTTAATTAGAAGTGAGATAAAGATAAGGATGACATATGCCATGAAGAGAGAGAATTTGATCATATCCAATTCTTTTCATAAATTTATCTCTCCATTTCGATCGATCTAATGATGAAAGAGGTTCCTGATGTTGCCAAGTGTCCCATGGCACCATTAAATAAATTAAATTAATTTTTAATCATATTAAAAATTAATTTATGGCGCCATGCATGGATATGTGACAAGTGGATTTCAAGATCCGAACAGTTTCAGATCAAACCCATTTAATTTAATTAAATACTAACAATTAGAATGATCCAATTTGGCTCATCCTTAATCTAATTACTCAATCCAATTGAGTTCATTAGCAATCTAATTACTAATTAATCCTTCGATAATTACTTTAATTATTTTATAAGATAATTTGCCAATCGAATTGACCAAATTACCCCTAAATGATTCTTAATCATTCATCAGCTTTCTTGATCAATCAGAAATCTTCTATGCGTGTGACCTCATAGGTTCCAACCTAAGCCGGTAGTATAGGAACGACTTCCTACACTAATCGATGTGACCATCTAGCAATGGTACCCGACGTCCGGATAGGCCGAATATATGCGAAGGAAATATTCTGGAACCTTGAACTATGGTTACTGTATAATTCAATCCCTTTGACTCCTAATGCCAGGATGACTTAGAGCTCACTATCAACCCTATAATTAGTACATCCATTATGTGATTAACTTTAGATATCCTGTGACTTCTCACTAGGATTACCCTGGCCAAGGTTTTGCTAGATTAATCACAAGACATTATCTCCTATTTTCAGGAGGGGTCAATTCCATCTCGACTCACAACTGACTACACAAGTACTTGACTGCACCCAGTGACCTTCCGTCACTGAATTAGAAATTCAGGTAGTCCGGTACCAAAATATAATGAGTTGCTTGCTAGTCACATGTTGCGGTCTCAGGTCAGAGGGCCAAACTTATACCCATATCCACTCGGAACATCTCTTGACAGTAGAACGTTCTGGAATTGGTCACGTTCAGTGAAATGTACTCCTATACTTTACCTGTGTGGCATACCAGTATCTCCACACTTCTTGGTTAAGAGGACAACCAACGTATATGTCACCCAACGACCTAATCTCGATAATGCTGTCGTCCTTGTAACAACATACATTTGGTCGCGAACTAGTTTAAGGACTCGAAGATAAATCCTCCTTTATCATTAATAAGTCCTAAGGACTTCATCATATAAGAGTCCATTTGAAGATGTAAAATGATGAATAATGCCAAAAAATACTTTATTGATTTGTCAATTTATTTACAAAATTCAATCATCAACATGCTGACGATTAACATTTAGGATACAATTCCCAACAACTCCCACTTAGCCTAAAGCCAATCGGCACAGTATCTAATACCCATCTTCGACTTGTGTTCGTTGAACTCTTTGATGCCGAGGTCTTTGGAAAATAGGTCAGCCAGATTTTCTTTTGTGTCGATCTTCTGAAGATCAATATCACGTCGTTCGATGATTTTTTTGAACCAAGTGGTAGCGACATAGAGGGTGTCACTCCAAGCTCAGTAATGAACTTTCGCAACCATACAACTTTCTTGGCGGCATCAGATGCTGCGATGTATTCTGCTTCACATGTAGAATCTACCACTATATGCTGCTTGGAGCTCTTCTAGCAGATGGCCCCACCCTTAAGAGTGAAGATATATCCTGACACGCTTTTGCTATCATCTTGATCTGACTGAAAACTTAAATCGGTATATCCCTCATGTTTTAAGTCAGAATCACCATAGACATGCTACTGATCTTTAGTATTTCTCAAATACTTAAGGATGGTTTTTACAACCTTCCAGTGGTTGCTACCTGGATCAGACTGGTATCTGCTCACTACTCCTAGTGAGTATGCCACGTCTGGTCTAGTACATGTCATGGCATACATTATAGATCCCACTGCCGAAGCATATAGAATTCTATCCATACTCTCTCTTTCTTGAGGGGTTGTCGGACAATCCCTTTTAGAGAGGTTAATTCCATGGCCCATCGGAAGATAGCCTTTCTTGGAATTAATCATACTGAACCTCTTCAGTATAGTATCAATGTATGTGGATTGAGATAATCCAGGCAATCTTCTAGATCTATCTCTATAGATCTTCATCCCTAGGATGTGAGATATTTCTCCCAAATCCTTCATGGCACATTGAGATGATAGCCAAACCTTTATTCCTTGTAATGCAGGAATGTCATTCACGATTAAAAGAATGTCATCCACATATAAAACAAAAAATATGATAACTGAACCATTTGCCCATTTATAAATGCAAGGTTCCTCTTCATTCTTAATGAAGCCATACGATTTGATCACCTTATCAAATCATATATTCCAACTCCGTGAAGCTTGCTTTAATCCATAAATGGATTTTTGAAGCTTGCACACCTTAGACTCATCTGCAGATATAAAACCTTCAGGTTGCATCATATACACCTCCTCTTCTAAATCTCCATTTAGAAAAGCGGTCTTTACATCCATTTGCCAGATTTTATAATCTAAGTGTGCTGCTATCGCAAGCATAATCTGAATGAATTTGAGCATTGTCACAGGAGAAAACGTCTCATCATAGTCAATACCATAACACTGACGATATCCTTTGGCAACTAGACGGGCTTTATAGGTCTCTACCTTTCCGTCTGCGCCGCATTTCTTTTTGAAAATCCACTTACACCCTATGGGTTTAATCCCTTCGGATGGGTCAACTAATGTCCATACATCATTGACCTTCATGGATTCTATTTCGGATTGCATGGCTCCAAGCCATGCATCAGAGTCATACCTCTGCATCGCATCCATGTAGGTGATCAGATCCTCATCGTTTTCATCAAGTTCGACAGAATCTCCGTTCCGGATCAAGAAACTGTAGTATCTGTCCGGCTGACATGGTACTCTACCTGATCGCCTTAATGGTGCATCTAAGATGGGTTCTGGATCTGATCTAATCAAATTCGACTCAATTGGTTCAGTGGATGGTATCGGGTCTTCTACATGTTGAACTTTCCTAAGCTCAACATTAGAGCTTTTAGTTTCTTCACTAAGGAATTCTTTCTCTAAGAAAACAGCTCTATTGCTTACGAACAACTTTTGTTCTTCAGCAAAGTAGAAGTAATATCCTTTAGTTTCTTTAGGATAACAAACAAAGAAACATCTGTCAGACTTGGGTTCAAGTTTGTCTGTTTTCAAACGTTTGACATATGCCGGACACCCCCAAATCCTAAGGTGAGAGAGCATTGGCTTACGTCCAGTCCACATCTCATGTGGTGTTTTATTTACAGACTTACTTAGAACCTTATTTAGAATGTAGCAGGCTGACTCAAGTGCATATCCCCAATATAGGCAGACTCGCAAACCCCATCATGGATCGAACCATGTCTAATAGAGTTCGATTTCTCCTTTCTGATACACTGTTATACTGTGGTGTACCAGGAGGAGTCCATTGGGAGAGAATCCCATTCTCTCCTAGATATGTCAAAAATTCACTGGAGAGGTATTCGCCTCCTCGATCTGATCGAAGAGTTTTAATACTCTTTTCAGTTTGTTTTTCTACTTCATTACGCTATAATTTGAACATTTCAAATGATTCAGACTTATGTCTCATTAAATAGACATAACCATACCTAGAAAGGTCGTCTGTAAACGTAACGAAATATGAATACCCACCTCTAGCATCTGTGCTCATTGGCCCACATACATCAGAATGTACAAGGGTCAATAAATCACTGGCTCGTTCATCTTTTTCGGTAAAATGTGATTTGGTCATTTTACCAAGAAGACATGATTCACAGGTTGTCAATGATTCACAATCATTAACATTGAGAATTCCCTCTTTACTTAACCTGTTCGTCCTGTTCTTGTTAATATGACCTAGCCTATGATGCCAAAGGTAGACATCCGTGACATTATCTATTCTAGGACGCTTACTTGACGTGTACATTACATTAACAGGTTGTGATAACAAGTAGATGTCATTGCTCAATCGTCCATTCATTACAGTAACACCATTCATAATGATATCACAAGAACATTTCTTTATTGAAATTTCATAACCGTTCATGGCCAAAAGGCCTACGGAAATTACATTCAATAAGAACGTAGGACAATAGTGACAATCACTCAAGACAACTACATGAGAATTGAAAACAAGTTTGAGATTTTCTAAAGCTAGAATTGGAACAGATCTTCCATCTCCAACATTTAGGAATCTCTCGCTGTTTTCAAATCTCTCATTGACGTGAAGTCCTTGCAACGAATTGCATATATTAAACGGACTTCTAGTATCTAATACCCAGGTCGAATTATCACATATAGATAAATTACAAGGTGTTATCATATAAATACCTTGATCAGCAACTGATTGCCCTTTTCTCTTACTTGGCCTGTTTGGGTCAAATGAGGTAAGGTACTAAGGACAATTCCTCTTCCAATGCCCCTGCTTCTTACAATAGAAGCATTCTGCCTGACTTTGGTCATCCTTAATCTTTTTGGTCTGACTATGCTGAGTTTTCAGCTTTCTATACCAATTATTGAAGTTGGGACCAGTCAACTTGTCATTATCCAATAATGAGTGAAGTGACAAACTTGTGGCCATTTCTACATAAAAGAAAATTTGGCTATTAGTATATGAATTGACTAAACACAATAGACTTGGACTTTAGTCTAAAGATACTCCCACTATTTTATACAAATTGGTAGCCTCTACCTCCAATTCGAAAAATTACTCCTAATTCTTTAGTGGGCACTAGAACCCAATAGATCGCATATAAGCCCGAGTGTGGCTCGGCTAACCCATATGCACCTATTGGTAGGTTCTAAACCAGTTGCTTCACCAAGCAACTTCTAATGATAATTTTGCCCTAGGTTCTTCGGCAGGCGTGTGGCGCCTCCACCGAATACCCTAGTCAGGTCCAACCAACCATTAAATGATAGGATTAAGTCTAATCAACCAATAGACGACCAAGCCCGAGTGTGGCTCGGCTCACCTGACCGTCTATTGAAGGTACACTTAACTCATCATATATTGAATGACAATTCCAATGCTTGATAAGTACCAGGCGTGTCGCGCCTCCAATAATTATCAAAACATTGGACCCATTATCATCCAACTTAATGGGAGGCTATGACCTAGTTATCCCCATAACCATTTTATTTTAAGGACCTAATAATTTTAGAGGATTTCATAATTAGGATAGATAAGAAGATCCGGTTAGTCTAATTTCTCCCACTAACTTCACCAAATCAGATTAGACTCAAACTAGTTAAGGAGGCACCTAAATCAGTCAAACTGATTTTCCTTATAGGCATGGGCTACCTCGAATCATTAAGTGATCCAATCAAAATGTGATTGAGCATGTCGGCCAGGTAAGTGAGATCGGTGGAAGGGATATGCCATTAACTCGACAAAGACGAATCAGTGCGAGTAGCTCCCAATTAAAAACCACCGGTCAAAACTGCCAAACTTACCTTAGAAACCGACTGGTTAATCAATTTCGATTTGATTACTCAAATGACTCGGGCTACACTTCTGAGCCTAAATCAAGTTCCATCTTGGTCTAATCAAAGACATGGACTTGATCCATCTACAACTATTGTAAATTGACCTAGAATTTTCTTGACCTAATCTAGTTACTACTTAATTAGATTTGATCAATTAATTCTATTTGTCCATGTATGATTCTAACCTTAGGTCTAACCTAATCCTAGGAACTTGATTCAAGCTAACCCATATGTCCAAAGAATTATGCAATGTCAGTTAATTGAGTTACAATTCTATTTCATAACACTTAATTCTTAATTAAGTTTAGACTTATGAAAGTTTTGATCATTGCATATTTCTTTTTAATTACATATTAATTACAATCTTTTAGTTCTTAAAATATATTTTCAGATCTGAGTTTTTGTAATTAATCATATATAATCAGATTTAATTCATGTTTAAGTCATTATATTTAATATTCATGCATCACATATACATAACAACATGAATTAATACAAACAACATACATCTTATGTATTTGTTTTTTTCACTTTTATTTTTAGATCTGATTTGTTTATTAAAATCAGAGATCATATGAATCATAAACTTTATTTAGATCTAATCTAAATAATATTATGATTTCAGATTTATTTATGTTACAAATCTTAACACAAACATGCATCATATGCATTTAAATTTTAGATCTAGTTAATCATGCATAATCAGCAATTAAATCAATCATAAAAATACTTTAGATCTAATCTAAGCATGCTCATGATTTCAGATTTAATTACAAAAATTAAAACATAAAAGTTTAAACATGAACCTGGCTCTGATACCACTGAAAGTAGAATCCTAGGTTCTTCGGTGTTAAGCATTCTGATTTTTTTTTTTTTAAACCATGGCTGAACCTGATCGGGTTGCCTACGTACCCCTTCATAAGGGGAATCAAGCCATACATAGTTCTTTTTAAGTTTCAAAAATGCAGCGAAAAAACCGAATCAAACAATTTAATTCATGCATGCTTACAAGATCAAATCTAGAAATCAGCACCTTAAGAACACATAGGATTATGCCGGAATCGTATAAACAATTATTGTTAAAACTTTCATACATAATTAACTATCAGATCTGAAACTTAAGAACTCTATTCCAATTAATCTCCGAATATCCATCGAATGGATTCTGGAGATATCTCCGTAAGGAGCCCCAAAAGAGGGTAAAACCTCGAGGAATCGGACCTAGATCTTGATACCATAATAAATGATTAATGCTAGATTAATACCTTTTACGATGGATGAAAGTTGTCGATCTGATTCTTGACTTCGCAACCACACACACGAATGGCCTCTACGAGAAGTACACACAAAGTTCCTGAAGAGATCCAATCCTGCGGAAGTGCTAGCTTGCGCAGAATTTCTTGAGGCTGAAATTTGATCTTCCCAACGCTATCAACTTTTGAACTGCCTTCTTGGAAGAACTTGGAGGAAAGGTTTGGAGGGATTGAAGAGGACTTAAATCTGATCTAAAGACTCTTATCAGGGACCCCTAACACTAATGGCGCGATGGACTTAGAGGAGGAAGAAGTCAGCTAGATTGAATACAGAATTTTTCCATGCATGAACTAGGGTTCCTCTCTTTTCTTTTTCCTTTTTTTTCTTTTTTTTCTCTCTTTTTTCCTTGAATTCGACTACCAGCTGATGGAGGTCCTTTTAATGTTGCTATCCCCTCTAACTTTATGCCAACCATTCCATATTTGTAGAGGATTTTGTGGGGTTTTGAATTTTGAATTCAAAATTCAAGTTCATGTGCCATTACCTGATGAAGCTTGATCTAATCTAAACCATTCATCATGTTGCCACTTTCCTCTTTCAATTTCAAAATTCCCATGCCCCCAATCAGATTAGAGGGTCACGTAGTGATTTTGTGGTGATTAAATTCGAAATTCAACCTTAATTAGAAGTGAGATAAAGATAAGGATGACATATGCTATGAAGAGAGAGAATTTGATCTTATCCAATTCTTTTCATAAATTTATCTCTCCATTTCGACCGATCTAATAATGGAAGAGGTCCCTGATGTTTTCAAGTGTCCCATGGCACCATTAAATAAATTAATTTAATTTTTAATCATATTAAAAATTAATTTATGGCGCCATGCATGGATATGTGACAAGTGGATTTCAAGATCCGAACAGTTTCAGATCAAACCTATTTAATTTAATTAAATACTAACAATTAGAATGATCCAATTACCATGGGTTGAACCTAATCCAATTAGGTCAATCTCTAATTAAGCACAAATTTAATCTAATTTAATTTGGTCAACCTAAGTCCTCTTGATTCAGACCTAATCCAATCAGGTCAAAAACCCTGATTGAGCCCAGAATTGAATCTAATTCAATTTGGCTCATCCTTAATATAATTACTCAATCCAATTGAGTTCATTAGCAATCTAATTACTAATTAATCCTTCGATAATTACTTTAATTATTTTATAAGATAATTTGCCAATCGAATTGACCAAATTACCCCTAAATGATTCTTAATCATTCATCAGCCTTCTTAATCAATCAGGATTCTTCTATGCGTGTGACCTCATAGGTTCGAACCTAAGCCGGTAGTATAGGAACGACTTCCTACACTAATCGATGTGACCATCTAGCAATGGTATCCGACGTCTGAATAGGCCGAATATATGCGAAGCAAATATTCTGGAACCTTGAACTATGGTTACTGTATAATTCAATCCCTTTGACTCCTAATGCCAGGATGACTTAGAGCTCACTGTCAACCCTATAATTAGTACATCCATTATGTGATTAACTTTAGATATCTTGTGACTTCTCACTGGGATTATCCTGGCCAAGATTTTGCTAAATTAATCACAAGACATTATCTCCTATTTTTAGGAGGGGTTAATTCCATCTCGACTCACAACTGACTACGCAAGTACTTAACTGCACCCAGTGATCTTCCATCACTGAATTAGAAATTCAGATAGTCCGGTACCAAAGTACAATGAGTTGCATGCTAGTCACATGTTGCAGGCTCAGGTCAGAGGGTCAAACTTATACGCATATCCACTCCGAACATCTCTTGACAGTAGAGCGTTCCGGAATTGGTCACGTTCAATAAAATGTACTCCTACACTTCACCTGTGTGGCATACCAGTGTCTCCACACTCCTTAGTTAAGAGGACAACCAATGTATATGTCATACAACGACCTAATCTCGATAATGCTATCGTCTTTGTAACAATATATCATTTGGTCGCGAACTAGTTTAAGGACTCGAAGGTAAATCCTCCTTTATCATTAATAAGTCCTAAGGACTTCATCATATAAGAGTCCATTTGAAGATGTAAAATGACGAATAATGCCAAAAAATACTTTATTGATTTATCAATTCATTTACAAAATTCAATCATCAACATGCTGACGATTGAGATTTAGGATACAATTCCCAACAGATCCTATCGAACTTGATGAAAACGATGAGGATCCGATCACATATATGGATGCAATGCAGAGGTATAACTCTGATAAATGGCTTGGAGCCCAGCAATCCGAAATGGAATCCATAAAGGTCAATGATGTATGGACATTAGTTGACCCACCCGAAGGGATTAAACCCATAGGGTGTAAGTGGATATTCAAAAGAAAACGGGGCGCAGACGGAAAGGTAGAGATCCATAAAGCCCGTCTGGTTGCCAAGGGATATCGTCAACATTATGGTATTGACTATGACGAGACATTTTCTCGTGTGGCAATGCTCAAGTCCATTTGAATTGTGCTTGCGATTGCAGCACATTTAGACTATGAAATCTGGCAAATGGATGTAAAGACCGCATTTCTAAATGAAGATTTAGAAGAGGAAGTATATATGATACAACCTGAAGGTTTTACATCTGCAGATGAGTCTAAAGTGTGCAAGCTTCAAAGGTCAATTTATGGATTAAAGCAAGCTTCTCGAAGTTGGAACATACGCTTTGATAAGGTAATCAAAACGTATGGCTTCATTAAAAATGAAGAAGAACCCTGCATTTATAAATGGGTCAATGATTCAGTAATCATATTTCTAGTTTTGTATGTAGATGACATTCTTTTAATTGGAAATGACATTCCTGCATTACAAGGAATAAAGGTTTGGCTATCATCTCAATTTGCCATGAAGGATTTGGGAGAAGTATCTTACATCCTAGGGATGAAGATCTATAGAGATAGATCTAAAAGATTGCTTGAATTATCCCAATCCACATATATTGATACTATACTGAAGAGATTCAGTATGATTAATTCCAAGAAAGGCTATCTTCCAATGGGCCATGGAATTAACCTCTCTAAAAGGGATTGTCTGACAACCCCTCAAGAAAGAGAGAGTATGGATAGAATTTCATATGCTTCGGTAGTGGGATCTATAATGTATGCCATGACATGTACTAGACCAGACGTGGCATACTCACTAGGAGTAGTAAGTAGATACCAATCTGATCCAGGTAGCAACCACTGGAAGGTTGTGAAAACTATTCTTAAGTATTTGAGAAATACTAAAGACCAATGGCTTGTCTATGGTGATTCTGACTTAAAACTTGAAGGATATACCGATTCAAGTTTTCAGTCAGATCAAGACGATAGCAAGAGCTTGTCGGGATATATCTTTACTCTTAAGAGTGGGGCCATCTACTGGAAGAGTTTCAAGCAGCATACAGTGGCAGATTCTACATGTGAAGCAGAATACATCGCAGCATCTTATGCAGCCAAGAAAGCCGTATGGTTGCGCAAGTTCATCACCGAGTTGGGAGTGGCACCTTCTATTGATGGTCCAGTTCCTATATTTTGTGATAACACTGAAGCCATAGCTCAGGCAAAGGAACCTAAACCACATCAGCGGACCAAGCATATTCTGCGACGCTATCACCTGGTTCGAGAAATTATAGAACGAGATGATATTGATCTTCAGAAGATTGACACAAAAGAAAATTTGGCTGACCCATTTACCAAAGTTCTCGACATCAAAGAATTCAATGAACACAAGTCAAAGATGGGTATTAGATATTGTACCGATTGGCTTTAGGCTAAGTGGGAGTTGTTGGAAATTGTATCCTAAATGTCAATCGTCAGCATATTGATGATTGAATTTTGTAAATAAATTGATAAATTAATAAAGTGTTATTTGGCATTATTCATCATTTTATCTTCAAATGAACTCTTATATGATGAAGTCCTTAGGACTTATGTTATGATAAAGGAGGATTTATCTTTGAGTCCTTAAACTTGTTCGTGACCAAATGATATGTTGTTACTAGGACGACAACATTATCGAGATTAGGTCGTTGTGTGATATATATACGTTGGTTTCTTCTTAACCAAGGAGTGTGGAGACACTGGTATGCCACACAGGTGAAGTGTAGGAGTACATTTCACCGAACGTGACCAATTTCGGAATACTCTACTGTCGAGAGATGTACCGAGTGGATATAGGTATAAGTTTAGCCCTCTGACCTGAGACCGCAACCTGTGACTAGCAAGCAACTCACTATACTTTAGAACCGGACTACCTAAATTTCTAATTCAGTGAGGGAAGGTCACTGGGTGCAGTCAAGTACTTGCATAGTCAGTTGTGAGTCAAGATGTAATTGACCCCTCCTGAAAACATGAGATAATGTCTTGTGATTAATTTAGCAAAACCTTAGCCAGGGTAATCCCAGTGAGGAGTCACGGGATATCTAAAGTTAATCACATAATGGATGTACTAATTATAGGGTTGACAGTGAGCTCTAAGTCATCCTGGCATTAGGAGTCAAAGGGATTGAATTATACAGTAACCATAGTCCAGGGTTCCAGAATATTTGTTTCGCATATATTCGGCCTATCCGGACGTCGGATACCATTGCTAGATGGTCACATCGATTAGTATAGGAAGATGTTCCTATACTACCGGCTTAGGTTCGAACCTATGAGGTCACACGCATAGAAGTTTCTAGGTTGATCAAATGGCTGATTGATGATTAAAAATCATTCAGGGGTAATTTGGTCAATTCGATTAACAAATTATCCTAAGCGAAAGTTGCATTAAAATAATTATTGAATTATTGGAGGATTATTAGATTGCTAATGAACTCAATTTGATTGAGTAATTGGGCTTAGGTTGAGCCAAATTGAATAGGATTCAATTTGGGCTGCATCAGGGTTTGACCTAATTGGATTGGGTTCAACCCAAGTAGATTGAGCTTGACCCAATTGATGGGACTTGATCCAATTTGTTGCCTAGATAGACAACCCAAGAGGGAGGTGAATTGGTTTTAAAATAATTATTACAATTAAATGGTTTGTGAAATACTAATTAATACTTTTTGCAAGTTGATTAATTAGATGCTATGTGCAGTGAATGAAATGAAAGTAAGAGACACAAAGGCAATCACAAACACAATGATTTTATAGTGGTTCGGAGCTAACCCTTGCTCCTACGTCCACTCCCCAAGCCTCACTTGGGAATTCACTATAACCCCTCGGATTACAGCCGGTTGTTTTACAAGCTCACAACCTAACTTGTTGTTTTACGAGATCACAACGAACTCGGTCGGTTTTCCCAGGCTCACCGACTAGAACCATCCGATTGTTTTTTCGGGATCACAATCAAACCCTTACACGTTGGTTTCAACTTAGGCTCACCAACAAACCTTTACACCCTTGATTCAATCCCCTGATTGAATCAAGTAAGGACCAAATGGATAGAAAGAACAAAGAGAAAAAATACAGCTTCTAAGAAAGCAGATATTCAGCAATTTAAATAATAGAGAAGTTAAGAGCCCTCAAACAAGTTTATGACGATGTAGAGGAGGGCTTCTCGAACTCTGGGTCTCCTCTTGAATGTCTTGAAGACTTGAAGACTGAAGGAGACTTCTTTAATGCTGGGAAGAGTTGGTTGAATGGAGTTAATGGCCCTCTTCCTTCTTTTTGGTTGAGATCCCTTTGGCAAATGAAGTTTTTGAGTTTTCTTTGAAAGGAATGTCACTTCTCTACCGTGCTACAGTTCTCTGTGGCTATTTAAGCCATTCCCTACGGAAACTAGCCGTTAGACACAATCTTCTAGCCGTTCTGCACATTCTGCACATCCTGACAATATTTCCGTTGGGATCGGAGTCGACTCGCGCGATCTGGAGTCGACTTGGCTGCAGCAGGAGTCGACTCATGCTTCTCTGGAGTCGGCTCGGCAACTGTTCCGGATTTGAATTAAAGTGCTCTTCTCGACTGGGAGTCGACTTGACTTAACCCGGAGTCGACTCCCCAAAGTCTGGAGCTGACCTGGCACTTTTGGAGTCGACTCATTCCAAGGAATCCATAGAGGTATTCTTCAACTTTGCTCACTCGAGTCGACTCGGAAATTCTGGGAGTCGACTCGACGCTCAGAGTCCGAACTTCCGATCTTCTGTCTTTTGGCAGGTGCAGTCTTGGAGTCGACTCGGACTGTTTCGGAGTCGACTCGGCTCTCAGTATCCGAAAAATAGTCTTCTGTCTTTTTGGGGTAGCGCTGCCTTGGAGTCGACTCGAACTGTCTTGGAGTCGACTCGCCTCTCAGAGACGAGAATACTGTCTTCTGTCTTTTTGGGGTCGCGCTGTCTCGGAGTCGACTCGGGCTTTGCGGGAGTCGACTCGGCTCTCAGTATCCGAAAGTTGCTCTCTGACTTTTGCCTTGTATAACACTGAGAGTCGACTCTCGCTACCTTTGGAGTCGACCTGCCAACCATCGGAGTCGACTCGCATTCCTCAGGTGTCGGCTCGGCTCTCAGGGTCCAAAATAACTTCTCTGTCTTTCTGTCTGTAACTCCCTGGAGTCGACTCATACTATTCTGGAGTCGACTCGGCAAGCATCGGAGTCGACTCGCGCTCTTCAGGAGTCGTCTCGCTGACAGGTTTTGAGTTGGGTCTTTCTGTTCGTCTGTCTGTTCTCAGTCGGAGTCGACTCGTAATGTTCCGGAGTCGACTCGAGCCTGTGCCAGTGCTTCTGATACGCTTGGAGTCGACTCGTAATATCCCGGAGTCGACTCGAGTCTCAGACTTTGGTTCATATTGACTTCTTAACTTATCCAAAATGTCTTGAACCAAATCTAGAGACACTTAACCATAAATTTAAGAGAATTTCACTGAAACACTAGATTGAATTTATTAGTACACATAAGATATACTCAAATGCTTTGAGCTCATCAAAATCAAATAGGGTTATAATCAATCACTCCACAATCTCCCCCTTTTTGATGATGACAAAACATTGAGTATATGTAAAGTGAATTGCTCAACAAACAAGGAGATTTATAATAAAATTTTAAAATGAATTCAAGTGTCTGGTTATTTAATTTATCCAAACTTGAAAGGTGTGAAACAATAAATTTTGAAGTTAAAGCTCCCCCTTTCATTTGGAATTATATAAGCCTTCATGTCATGCAATCAATTGTTTGGCTTATATATATTTAATGATTTTGTTTTCTTAAAAATTCAGATTCTCCCCCTCAACACATGCATTCAACTTTGTTTTGATTCTCTGAATTTTCTTTTAGTGCATTGAGGCTTTTGAACTTAAATTTTTGGTTTTTAGAGGAAAAATCTGCCAATTTGTTCTTGAGTATGATTCAACTAATCTCCGAATATCCCTTGAATAGATTCTGGAGATTACTCCATTAGGAGCCCCAACAGAGAGATAATGAGCCTCGAGGTATCGAATCCACTAAGAACAAATTATTGAGTGTTTTAAAAGTTTTCTTTTTATTGATTTTCATTAATTCCTTTTACATATCTATTAAATATATTTCTCTCCCTTTTTGTCATCGTATCAAAAAGGAAGTAAGCAGAACACACAAGCAATTAGAGATTAATGTGCACAATAATTGAAGAAAATTGTCTACTCATTGTATTGATGTATATGTAGGTACACTTAAGAATACAAAGAGTAAAACGGTAAATACATGTCAAAATAAAAAAACAATAAGCTAGGGCTTCCTCGAGGAGGATGTGGCTCCCTTGGTCAGTCTTGATTGTTCCATGAGTAGACTGACCCCATCAGTGACGTTCCCTAGCTGTGTGATGATCGCAGAGGTGGCCCTACTGTGCGTCGTGGAAAGCTCAGTCAGAGTCTCCTGGAGTTTGTCCAACTTGGCGATCAACACATTCGCCAGTCGCTCGGCCCCCTGACTCTTAGTGCCCATGTCATGTCGGATGTCATCTCGCATCTTCCGTGTGTTGCTTGTGACATCGCTCATGTTTGAGAATTGGGCTTGAATAAGGCTTCTGACATTGAAGATCTCCTCCCTCAGATGAGCCGTCATCTCGGTCACGGCTGATAAGGAGGGAACTAATGCAGAAGAGGGGCCAGTGGCCGGACCTCGGAGCTCCCTCAGTAGGTCGTCCCGAAGATCTCGTACAATCTCCTGCCGCAACTCCCGGAGCTGCTCAGGAGAGATCCGGACCTCTGTCGGCTGAGTGGGTGGTGCTGAAGAGGAGGGTCCGGCTGAGGCGGATGGTGCTGAGGTGGAGGGATAGGTGGGAAAGTCAGAATCAGGATCAGGACTGGGGGAGCGTCTAGTAGTAGGTGTGGAAGAGGATTTCCTGACCCAGACTCCCTCTACCTTATCAAAACCCATCCTGTGAAGGGTTCCCTCACCCATGCGATCTGTGTATCGCAGTGCGCAAGAGGGTTCCCCCTCAGGAATGGGGATCTCAGACTCCCTAAAAATCAAGGTGTATAGCATCCCATATGGAAGGGTGAGCCTAGGTTTGTCTAGTGGCTCACATAGGTATTTGTAGATCATCTTGGAAAAGTTAATAGGGGTGTCTTGGAGAATGTAATACATGAGGGCTAGGTCCCTCTCGGACACAAAGTCAAAACGGCCGGTTTTAGAAAATAGGGTCCTGGATATGATACTCAGGAGGAGCCGCATCTCAACTGAAAGTGAACTAGCGGACACCTCATCTAGTGGGGACTGGGGTGGACTCCCTAATATGGCCGTAAGGGCCTCAGTCCTATCGTCCGGGTGTGTAGGAAATACCCCAACTTGGGGAAGATGTAGGATTTGTGCTATAAAATCCTCAGAAATGAATAGAGGGACACCCGCTACGGTTCCCTGTATTCCACCATTGCCCCTAGACACAGTCCCATAGAACTTCCTGACTAACCCTGGGTAAGTGGGGAGATCTAGTGAGCAAAAGAACTCTAGTCCTTGGGCCCTCAACCTATCTCCTATAGTGAAGCCTTCCCGGGAGAGATAGTCGAAGTTGACATATCTTCCGTTGGAGACCGCCTTCCCGACGCACGGTCGCGAGGGAACCGGCCTCGGCGGGGAACAAACCGGAGGTTGTGGCCTCACGGGATCATTCCGAGCCTTGGACCGTCGGTCGGCGCCGCTCGCGGGTTGGGGCCTCTTCTGGCTTGGGACAACCATCTTACGGGGCATTCTTGACCTAGGGATGGGGAATAAACCTAATGGACGGAAGAAGGTCGACGGAAAAACCCTAACGAAGGTCGGAGATGATGTCGGAGGCGGCTCTAGGGTTTGTGAACAGTGGAGGCGGTGAATAGAAGTGTTGATTAAACGTTTGGATTAGGGTTAAAACCTCGGATCCCGACTGCGAGTCGACTCCAGTAAGTCGCGAGTCGACTCGACCTCGAGTCGACTCCAAAATATGCGCGAGTCGACTCCCCTAATGCTGCCATCGACCTCGAGTCGACTCCCGTCTATGTGCGAGTCGACTCCCCTTATGCTGCCATCGACCTCGAGTCGACTCCCGTCTATGTGCGAGTCGACTCCCCTGTTGCCCAGTAGATACAACCCAAGAGGGGGGGGTGAATTGGGTCTTTTAAAACTTTTGTACTACTTCTAAAACTTTTCAATTAATTATGCTAAGTTGTATAGATGCACAGTGGAATTTAAACTTAGCAACAGTTTGATTTATTGAATGAGACTTGATTAAGTAAATTAAATATGCTTGCAACTAAAGGATGCACGGATAAGAGTTAAGCAAGCAATTTATCTAAGTAAGTAGGTGAGCAAGTTAGACAATGACAAAAAGCATCACAAACACAACAAACATATAGTGGTTCGGTGCACCCCAGCACCTACATCCACTCCCCAAGACCTCTTGGGAATTTCACTATAATCCTCCAGATTACAGTCCGGTAGTTTTGCGAGTGCACTACCCAACTCGTTGTTTTACACCGGGCTAACAACGAACCCTACAATCCGGTAGTTTTTCGAGTGAACTACCCAACTCGTTGTTTTACCCCGGGCTAACAACGAACCCTACAATCCCCCAATTTTAACTTAGGCTTGGGACGCCTATCCCTTGTTCCAAGTCCCTTGACTGAAACAAGCTCAATATTCAAACGTTTTACAAAAGATTTGAAAGCTCTTAAGAAGCAAATATAACAATGAGAAACAATAAAATCGGAAGAACCCTTTTTGCCGTTGGAAGCGTGGATGATGGTGGTTCTTCTGATGTGGATCACGTTGGCTTGAATGCGAGCTTTGATTGCCAAGTGGGAGTGAGTAGATGAGCTCGAAATCAGATGGAAAAGCTTGAATGCACTTGATTTCTCCTCTTGAAAGCTCTAACTCCCTTGAACCTCTTTTTCTTTCTTCTCTCTTGAATGATCTTGTGTTGGGTTGGTGAGAAGTTATTGAGAAGCACTTAAGAGCTCCCTTTTATAGCCCAAAAAGCAAATATAGCCGTTAGACACAAAGATATGACCGTTTGAAATTCAAATCTACCTGAAAAAGTTGTCAGTCGCGTCCCAGGCGCTCCGGGGACGTCTCCGCGCTTTACGGGGACGTCTCCGCTTGTTTGCGCTTTTTGCATGGGGACGACTCCGCTGCTTCGGGGACGACTCCGCGCTCCGGGGACATCCCCGCGCTTTACGGGGACGTCTCCGCTTGTTTGCGCTTTTTGCATGGGGACGACTCCGCTGCTTCGGGGACGACTCCGCCGTTATATCTCCGAAAAACAAGTCTTCTGGAATTCTCTGAGAGAGTCGACTCCGCTTTTTCAGGGGACGTCTCCGGACGTGCCAGTTCTTCCTGTTTGTGCCAGAGACGTCTCTGAGACCATCAGGAGACGTCTCGGCTGTCCCTGATCTGTTTTCTTCATCTCAAAAATTCTTCAATAAATCCATAAAAATTATGGAAACTTGCCTAGACATTTCTTAACAATATTCTTAATAAAACACATGAAATTCTCAATTAAATTGTTAAGATAAATGGTATTATACTCTAGTGTTTTGTATTCATCAAAATCCATTAGGGGATCAACAATCTCCCCCTTTTTGATGATGACAAAACACTGAGTATATGCAAAATTCGAAATTTAAACATATACACAGTATTTGATCAGATATACAAGTCTAATGTTTTGATTAGAGCTAGATACAATGTGCATAATTCAAAATAGTCAATTTTCAGTTCTATCCTTATACATAAAATTGATCTTAATAGCTCTTGAGCAATTTTAGCAGATCAACTGAATTTGAATCAAGTTAAAATGAAATATTGATGCTAAAGATA
Source organism: Phoenix dactylifera (assembly GCF_009389715.1). Taxonomy (NCBI): domain Eukaryota; kingdom Viridiplantae; phylum Streptophyta; class Magnoliopsida; order Arecales; family Arecaceae; genus Phoenix; species Phoenix dactylifera. Next base: position 128,674 of record NW_024068229.1, read on the forward strand.
ATTGAAGGCTAAGTTCTTTTTGACTCCCCCTTTCTTTTCCAGAAGGGCAATTATCTTAAAGCCAATATTCTTCAATTTTATCTTTTCTAATTCAACTTTGGAGTATGAATTTCGTATTTTGCATTCCATATTGGTTCTACTCCCCCTTTTTGACAAAAACTTGGAGTAAATGCAACACATAAAGCATTATGAGCATATACTCAGATATTTCTCCCCCGTTTTGACAACATCAAAAAGATAGTGAAACATTAAGCACAAAGATAAGAATGCTCAAGGCAATAATGTTAGAAAAATATAAATGAGCATAGATCAGAGCCATTTCGGATAATTTCAGAGCAAATTATGATGAGAGCACATCTAATGTGATTCCAAGGATAGTTTTCAACTCAAGTGTAGATGGAATCTTTCTTAAGTTAATTCAAGAAGTACCACAAATGATATTCAAGGAAAGCACGAATGGAAATCTAACATCTCTTCAATAATAAGTATGAAAGCTTGTTCATTTAAGATCTTTTGCCCAATATATTAAGTATTTTATCAACATGAGAGCAATTTAACTAATTTTCAGAGTATAAGAGCAGTATATTAAGTATGATTGCAAAGTTCTTTTATGGTGTAAAAATATTGTGGCATAAATGCCAAAAACATGAATTCATGCAATTTATGATATATCTTAGAGCATACATAAAATTCAAAGCTTTGAAGGTTCTTATAAAGACTTTAATCCTTTAAAAAAGGAAACACATTTTGGTACATATAATAATGAATTGGCATAAAAATTGAAGTTCTAGAGAACAAGCCAATAAGAACTCATCAGTAAATTCCAAAAATTGGTTTTCTAAGAGATACTCAAGAAAATTCAACACATTATTCTCCCCCTTTTTCATTAAGTTAGAGGCTCTTAAGATCAACTGTTTGAATTGCAATTTGGTTCATGATTTATGCATAAGATATATTAACCAAATAATAAGCCTCAAGGTGTATCATAAAAATTTTCAGATTTAAATTTCAGATGATACATATTGGAGAGCATTAGGATCACTTTTCATTTAGTATGCTTTCTCTCTCCTTTAGTTATAGATTTATGCGATTAAGTTCCATAAGATCTCTCCTTCTGAGATTTTCTTTCTCCCCCTCAATTGATCATTCCATTTGAGAGTTTAAAATTTGAAGATAATGTTCAATAAAATTGTCAATCTCAAAAAAAATATATTTTCTATAAGTTTCAGCTTATTTTCATAAGACTCAATGTTTGAGATAAGACAACCTTTATAGAACTCATCACAAGGTATAAACTTATTATATAATTAAAGCAAGTCTTGCAATATAAGGAGGTTCATCAAAATCAATCCATAAAAATCAAGGTATGAGATACTGAATATCTAAGGCTCCCCCTCAAAAGATGCATTCTTCTTTAATCATTCTTTTCTATGATATCGAGAATGTAGAGTAATCTAGTATTATTCAAAATTTATAGCAATTACTCTTTCTAATCCTTCAAGAACAAGTTATGCTTTCTCTTAATCTTAGAGAAAACGTATAGAAATATTAATCAGAAAATGATTCATTTGAAGCTCAGTTTCTTTCAAAAGCATTTACATTTTCTTTCTTTTAGAATCGTTTGAGTGAGCTGAAATATTTCTAGCTTTAAGATCATTCACTCTATATATAAATTCTGATGGAAGTCTTTAAGAATGTAGGAGAGAAAAACATATAGATGATCATTGCTCTGATACCAGCAATGTATACATGAAACACAATAAATCTTTTTAATATCTAAATAAAATCATATATTTAGAAATATTTATTCGCAATCAAGATCGTTGAAAAATACATCACTTAAACCAGTTTTAGTACATTTTAAAGATAAGAAATGATATGTTTCGGATGCGTATCGGAGCAATCAACTAAGGCATCAAAATTAATTCTGTTTTTCTTATGTTAAAGTTTTCATTTAGAAGTCATATTGAGTTATTCTCCTAAATGACACGATCATTGAAGCATATGACTAAGGTTACAAAGATGTAACGATATAAGCATTTTTAAGTTAAGTTTAAGCTTTTATACAAAATCAGATTCTGAATTTTCATAAGAATTTCCAAGAAGGATCTCAAAATTATAATTTGAGACATGTATCTTCTACATTGTAGCTCATCTTAAATTACCAAGATTGAAAACACATATTTCAATAACATTAGATCACTTTCAGAGTCTTTGTATTTAATATTGAGTTTCGATACAAAATGGAGGATATTTTAACAAGTATTAGGATATTATATATCAAAGTTAGGCAAGTTGAGAGATAGATCAAGATCAATTCATTTTGCCTAAATAGAGATATCTTTCTCTTCTTCTTTTTACAGATTTATTCAACTTTCAGATTTTAAAGATGATTGTGACCGACAAATCTGAAATTTCTTTTCAATAATACCAAAAAAAATTTATGCAGTATTTCAAACATTCAATCAAATTATCCAACCATGAAGCATTACAAAATATTGAGAACCCATAATTCAAAACATCATGCCACATGCATAATATATTATGTGTTAAGTCATGCATTAAAATATTAAGAAAAAGAATGTCAAGGATCAAAATCAATTCTTTTCAAATAAACTCTCCCTATATAATTTTGCACTGATTTCATCCTTAAAGTGTGTTTTCAAGTGATTAAAAATTTGACTTGATTCTTCTTATATACTTTCATTTACTTTGTCTTTCATTTTTAACTTTCTTATGCTCTATACTCTATTTGCTCCCTATCCGGTGGAGTTGGGAAGGGGCACGAGGTACTACCACTAGCCTCCCTCTTGTGCCGTCCCTAATATGCCCTACACCGAATAGTTGGGTCAAATAGTGCCGGGTACTACCACTAGCCTCTCCCATTGGCACCATCCCTATGATGAGCAATATAGAAATGTTAAAATATTTACTTCAAACTCTTCCTGTTTAGGTGTAATTAATTACGAATTTTATCCCTTCCAAAAGAATGCTCACACAAGTCTCACAAATGTGCCGAATATATTATGCTTGTTTTGCTTTTCCTTAAGATTGGAGTAATTGCCTTTACTTAGATTTTACTTCTCTTGAATAATATCCATTTTCTTTTCTTTATCTCTCTCTCTTTTTGTTATTCTCAAGTAATTTGCATGAAAGAGCAGAATAAGAAAATAATCTTATGTATCATATAGATGTATATCATGCAAACAACATTTTCATTGTGCTCAAGGATTCATAACTTCTCACAAGTTATTTTAAATCAAAATTTTAAGCATTTACTTGTGTATTTCATGGTTATGATATAGGCAATGAAATATTTTAGTTTGAGCAAACCATGAAACAATTGTCTAAAAGCATAAGTCAATTAATGCATATATAGACATGATGTCTAGAAATTAATATTTAAAGATTTTAATCATGCTACAATAAGATTTAAGTTATTGACTTTGCTTAGCTAATTTATGAGAGAGGTATCTAAAATTACCGATTCATTCTGCATTCTTCAAGTCAAATACCTACTAGATTTCTTATGTATGAACTTTTGGCTGAAGAAGGTCCTCTCTCTTGTTTGCATGTGAATATTTATTATATCTTATGTGGAGGTGTCCTTCAAGTTGAAATCTCTCATTCTTTGCTCAAGGATCCTGCATTATTAACAAAATTCTTTTCTTTCTTGAAGGAAAGTCATTAGTTTCTTCAAGATACAAAACATTCATATAGCATATTTCTTAACTGGGTGACTCAATCATAAGATATGACAACAATTGAATGTTGAGTCACTTTACTCAAGAGATTGCCTAAATATAAGCAAACACATGTCACTTGAACTTAAGAGATAGTTTCATTAACCAAGAAGGTTCAAGGACAAGCGTGTGAAGCAATAGGAAGATTTATCAAGGTCAAATCAATTTTTTATTTTCAGAATCAATTTAGCTTAGATTCTATTTGCTTAAGATAATTATCAATAAGACATGTTAGCTAAGTTTTAATCAATTTATCTTAAACAGTTGTTTCTATCTACATTCATATTATGAATCATTAGAGTTAGATTGAAGTCTTGCACAAGGGCACATAATGAGCATACAATCTGGTCTACTAGTTGTATAATAAAATAATTATTCTATCATGCTTCAATACAGCTTTAAAATAATAGATCTACTTTGCTCATCCTTTTCAAATTCTACAAGATGGGGTCATAGACATACCTTCTTCATACCAATCTTCTATAAGAGTTTTCTTGTGAACTAACTTTGGTCAATGAAGATTCCCTTTCTTGTTTGTCTTAATTTGGAGTTTGAGAAAGAAAATATTAATTCATTCATTATACATATTTCAAACTCACTTTGCATGAGCTTAGTAAAATCTCCATATAAATTTTCATCAGTAGAACAAAAATGATGCCATCAATGTGTGCTTTGAGCAAGCAAGATATCACAGATTCATCTCTTTAATGTATAGATTTATCATTATTACTTTTTATCAAAAAGTTGCTCAAGCTTTTATATATCATGCTTTTGATGCTTGTTACAAATCACATATTGCTTTATCATATATGTAATGAGTGTTTTTAAATAAGGTGGTTATTTTACATAGATCTTTTCTAATGAAATAACCACATAGGAGTGAATTCTACACATTCATTTGACAGAATATAAAGCTCATGAGGCAAGCAAATGATAATGGTGATCTTTACTTTTAATCATGCAAGAATCAAGATCTATTTCATCTTTTCTTGATTTAGTCTTTTAGTAGTCATCAATTTTTCTTCATTAAGTGCATTTCTGAAAAACTCAATTTGGTTATAGTTATTAACAAGTTTTCAGATTGTTATATGTAAAAGATTAACCATATACATATATAATTTAATTTTAGTATCTTCATAATAAATCATTAGTCTCATAAGGAATAAAATGAATTGATATTTCTACAATTCGAATCTTTTCATTGAATTTTCTATATGCATTGCTTGATGAATGATATCCAAAGATAGAAATATCTTTATCAGATTTGGCATTATTTTCAAAAGACCATATCAAGCATAACATATACTACTGAAAAATATGAAAGATATGCAATAGATCATTTTCTATTTTTCAGAAGATCAAATGGAGTTTTCATCAAAAATAAATCTAATAGAAACTATATGTATGACAAGCAATGATGATAGCTTTTAAAAAAAAAACATTTAAGTAGATGACTATCATACAACATTGCCTTCATCATTTCTTCAAGGATTCCATTAACACTATTTTACTTAAGGTGTCCTTGGTGCTGAAATAATTAAATTTAATATTATTTTCTGTATAAACTTTATCAGGATTTTGGTTTTCAACATTGTGCCATGACTCTTTATCTTTACGGTTTGGAAACTTTTTAATTTGAAACACTTTTACAAGATTTAGCAAATACAGAGAATACTTCAATTTTATTTGCCAAGAACAAATCCAATGTAAGCTTTTGAAAAACTTAGTGATGGAAACAACATCCTTAGATTTAGAAATTGATTCTTGTTTGTTTCCTTAGTTAACATGCATAGCAAACTTTGACCTTTCAGAAGATAATCTAAGTAAGCCAATGGCAAGATCTTTTGAGATTAAGTACATACTAGCATGAGTTGATTTTATAGGCCAAAGATGGTTTTAATCTTGGTATTCATAGTGCATATATTCAAAAGCATACCAAGTACACATTATTATGTCTATGATAAAAAAAAATGCCATGGATAAAAACTCTCAATCGAGCATATAGAGAATTCTTAGAGTTATTCTTAATAAATTGATTAATCATTTAGCAACTTATCCAACAATAGGTAAAGTATAACATAGAAAGATGGAGTGATTTGGATATATTTTCTTTTCATACCAAAAATATCACTTATATCACAAAAATGATTAATACTTGCAAGTTATGTTTTAATCAACTAATAAAGTAATTTCAATATGAGAGGATGCAATAATAACTTATATCATTATTTCTTTCACTTAACTCATTCTTCTTAATTACATTTTAAATTCAATTCCTTAGCACATGTCTAGAGCACCCATTGTTTAGATAACATCTTTCATTAAAACCTTGGATAGCTAGACATACTTGCTGAAAAATAATCATATTTTCAACTTAGGAACCCAAGCTCTTTTGGGTCCTTGTAGGTTAGCTATAATTGTTCCTTTTGTAACCCATATTTTCTTAATGGCTATTTTGTCCATGAATTTACAGATTTTAGGATTACAAGGGATGTATTTCTGTATCCTCTTGTTGAATTTAACAAACTTAGATCGAATATGAGTAGTAGATAAACTTTCAGTTTTCTGTTTTTGCCTTTTAGGTTCATCAAATTTGTAATGTATAGATTTAGGAACAACAGACGAGATTTTACTTAGCTTTTGTTTATTAGTATTATAAGAATCTGTTTTAGAATAATTAAAAACTGTTTTAACAAACATATTCTTAAAAGATTTTTGGGTGTACCAAGGTTGATATCCTACTCCAACTTTATCAAATTCAGCTCTTTGATTATTTATCATTAGGTTCAATTTTTCAGAGCTGAAGGTAAATCTTTCAACAATAGGTTTTAATTTGTCAACTTCTTTAGTTAATCTTCTGTTATCTTCTAAAAGTAATTCATTGTTTTCTTAAGTTTATCATGACTTTCAGTGAGAAGTTGATCTCTTTGATTTAGTTCTTGATTCTCTTTAATTAAGATTTCAGTTTTACTAGTTAGTTTCAGTTTTTCATCTATTAGAATTTGATTTTCATTCTTCAAGTTCTTGTTCTTACAAATAAGTTCCTTATATTCTAAATACAAATCAGAAAAAGCGTCATGGAGTTCATTAAATGTAAAATTGCTTTCAGTTTCAGCATGAACCTCTTGTGCCACGAAGCATGGATTTGTAATATGATACTGCTCTTCTTCTACACATGATGTTTCAGATTTGTTAGTGCATTCATATTTGTCTTCAAGCATATTCCATATTTCTTTAGCAGTCATGCAAGAAGATATGCAATTAAACTCATTCCTATCTAATGCACAATATAATAGGTTCATGGCTTTTGAGTTTTGTTGTACCATTTTCTCATTATGACTAGTGTTTGTGTGTGTTCCATTGACTATAATTCTCCATAAATTATAATCAAGTGATTGTATAAAAATGCGCATGCATGCTTTCCAATGTGTATAGTTTATGCCATTAAATAGTGGAGGTGTATCAATTAATTGTCCTTCTCCTAGAAAACTATCTATTTGAGTTGTCATGATCTTTGGCTCTTGATCGTGAGATCAATAATTAATCTTAGAGCACCTGCTCTGATACCACTTGTTGTCCAGTAGATACAACCCAAGAGGGGGGGTGAATTGGGTCTTTTAAAACTTTTGTACTACTTCTAAAACTTTTCAATTAATTATGCTAAGTTGTATAGATGCACAGTGGAATTTAAACTTAGCAACAGTTTGATTTATTGAATGAGACTTGATTAAGTAAATTAAATATGTTTGCAACTAAAGGATGCACGGATAAGAGTTAAGCAAGCAATTTATCTAAGTAAGTAGGTGAGCAAGTTAGACAATGACAAAAAGCATCACAAACACAACAAACATATAGTGGTTCGGTGCACCCCAGCACCTACATCCACTCCCCAAGACCTCTTGGAAATTTCACTATAATCCTCCAGATTACAGTCCGGTAGTTTTGCGAGTGCACTACCCAACTCGTTGTTTTACACCGGGCTAACAACGAACCCTACAATCCGGTAGTTTTTCGAGTGAACTACCCAACTCGTTGTTTTACCCCGGGCTAACAACGAACCCTACAATCCCCCAATTTTAACTTAGGCTTGGGACGCCTATCCCTTGTTCCAAGTCCCTTGACTGAAACAAGCTCAATATTCAAACGTTTTACAAAAGATTTGAAAGCTCTTAAGAAGCAAATATAACAATGAGAAACAATAAAATCGGAAGAACCCTTTTTGCCGTTGGAAGCATGGATGATGGTGGTTCTTCTGATGTAGATCACGTTGGCTTGAATGCGAGCTTTGATTGCCAAGTGGGAGTGAGTAGATGAGCTCGAAATCAGATGGGAAAGCTTGAATGCACTTGATTTCTCCTCTTGAAAGCTCTAACTCCCTTGAACCTCTTTTTCTTTCTTCTCTCTTGAATGATCTTGTGTTGGATTGGTGAGAAGTTGTTGAGAAGCACTTAAGAGCTCCCTTTTATAGCCCAAAAAGCAAATATAGCCGTTAGACACAAAGATATGACCGTTTGAAATTCAAATCTACCTGAAAAAGTTGTCAGTCGCGTCCCAGGCGCTCCGGGGACGTCTCCGCGCTTTACGGGGACGTCTCCGCTTGTTTGCGCTTTTTGCATGGGGACGACTCCGCTGCTTCGGGGACGACTCCGCGCTCCGGGGACGTCTCCGCACTTTACGGGGATGTCTCCGCTTGTTTGCGCTTTTTGCATGGGGACGACTCCGCTGCTTCGGGGACGACTCCGCCGTTATATCTCCGAAAAACAAGTCTTCTGGAATTCTCTGAGAGAGTCGACTCCACTTTTTCAGGGGACGTCTCCGGACGTGCCAGTTCTTCCTGTTTGTGCCAGAGACGTCTCTGAGACCATCAGGAGACGTCTCGGCTGTCCCTGATCTGTTTTCTTCATCTCAAAAATTCTTCAATAAATCCATAAAAATTATGGGAACTTGCCTAGACATTTCTTAACAATATTCTTAATAAAACACATGAAATTCTCAATTAAATTGTTAAGATAAATGGTATTATACTCTAGTGTTTTGTATTCATCAAAATCCATTAGGGGATCAACATCTCCGTCATGAGCCGACTCTGAAACGTATCCGAGTCGACTCGAACTCTGGCACGCACCTAAAAGTCATGCTATTTTCATACCAAACAAGGGACAATCACTAAGTTATGATCTGATTTGATGATCATAGATGAGAAACTCTATATTTAACACAATCTAATCATCAAAATCAATGAACTAGAAGAGAACATCACTAGGATGGATCAATCACTCCTAGTCCTCTCCTAAGCACACTAAACCTCTCTTCACTCAAGGGTTTTGTGAAGATGTCAGCTAGTTGATTATCAGTGCAAATAAATTGAAGTGTAACATTACCATTCAGTACATGATCTCTTATGAAGTGATGTCTAATTTCAATGTGTTTGGTTCTTGAGTGCTGAATTGGATTCTTAGTTAAGTTAATAGCACTTGTGTTATCACAATTAATGGGAATTTTATCTTGTTTAATTCCATAATCTTCCAATTGTTGTTTGATCCACATGATTTGAGCACAACAACTCCCGGCTGCAACATATTCAGCTTCAGCAGTAGATAATGCAACCGAGTTTTGTTTCTTGCTAAACCATGAGATTAAATTTTCTCCTAAGAATTGACACGACCCGCTGGTGCTTTTTCTATCAAGTTTACAACCAGCAAAGTCTGAATCTGTGTATCCTATTAAGTTCAAGCTAGATTCTTTAGAATACCATAAACCTATATTTTTTGTTCCTATTACGTATTTAAAGATTCTCTTGACTGCAATTAGATGAGATTCCTTAGGATTAGACTGATATCTAGCACACATGCATACACTAAACATGATATCAGGTCTACTTGCAGTGAGATACAATAAAGATTCTATCATACCTCTATACATCTTTTGATCTACAGATTTACCTGATTCATCTTGGTCTAATTTGCATGATGAACTCATGGGTGTGCCGATTGACTTGTTTCCCTCCATATCAAACTTCTTAAGCATCTCCTTGATGTATTTAGCTTGATTGATGAAGATCCCTTCTTCAGATTGTTTGATTTGAAGCCCGAGAAAATAGTTCAGCTCTCCCATCATGCTCATTTCAAACTCACTCTGCATCAAGTCAGCAAATTCTTCGCAGAGGCGATTGTTAGTAGCACCGAAAATAATATCATCAACATAAATCTGCACTACTAACATATCTTTGTTTTTCTTCTTTAGGAACAATGTTGTATCTACATTTCTCCTAGAGAACTCATGTTCTAGTAGAAATTTGCTGAGTCTTTCATACCATGCTCTAGGTGCTTGTTTCAAACCATAAAGTGCTTTGTTTAGTTTATACACATGATTAGGGTATTGATGATTTTCAAAATCAGGAGGTTGTTCTACATACACCTCCTACATTTCTCCTAGAGAACTCATGTTCTAGTAGAAATTTGCTGAGTCTTTCATACCATGCTCTAGGTGCTTGTTTCAAACCATAAAGTGCTTTGTTTAGTTTATACACATGATTAGGGTATTGATGATTTTCAAAATCAGGAGGTTGTTCTACATACACCTCCTCATTAATATACCCATTTAAAAATGCACTTTTTACATCCATTTGAAATAATTTGAAATCCTTAGAGCATGCAAATGCTAGTAATAATCTAATTGCCTCAAGTCTAGCTACAGGAGCAAAGGTTTCATCAAAATCTATACCTTCTTCTTGATTATAGCCCTTTGCTACTAGTCTAGCCTTATTCCTAATTACAATTCCATTTTCATCAAGTTTATTTTTATATATCCATTTGGTACCTATAATTGAATATTCAGAGGGTCGTTCAACTAGGTTCCATACCTTGTTTCTAGTAAATTGGTTTAATTCTTCTTGCATTGCATTTATCCAATTTACATCTTTTTCAGCTTCTTCTATGTGTTTGGGTTCAAAATGTGAGACAAAAGCTAGATGATTATTTAAGTTCCTAAGAGATGCTCTAGTCCTAACAGGTTGAGATGGATCATCTAAAATTAATTCCTTAGGATGCCCGTGAGCATACCTCCAAGCCTTAGTCAGCCCATGATCCACAATAGCCTCTTGGCTTGATGATGCATTTCCAATTAATTTTTGTTCATCATCTTGTAATGTCATCTCATCAATCTTTTCTTCAAGAATTTCAGCATCATCATCAAGATCAACTCTCTTGCTAGAAGAGATATCACTAGAATCATCAAAAACAACATGTATAGATTCTTCTATAACTAGGGTTCTTTTATTAAATACTCTATAGGCTTTTCTAGTTGTAGAGTACCCCAAAAATATACCCTCATCAGATTTAGAGTCAAATTTACCTAGATTGTCTTTCCCATTATTATGAACAAAACACCTACATCCAAAGACATGAAAATAGTTTACTTTTGGTTTTCTATTTTTCCAAAGTTCATAGGGTGTTTTCTTTATAATGGGTCTCAATAAAACTCTATTTAATATATGACATGAGGTATTAATGGCTTCTCCCCAAAAGTACTTAGGGAGGTTACTTTCACATAACATGGTTCTAGCCATTTCCTCTAGAGTTCTATTTTTCCTTTCTACAACTCCATTTTGTTGTGGTGTCCTAGGTGCAGAAAAATTATGAGTTATTTCCTTTTTACTACAAAACTCATCAAATAAATGATTTTCAAATTCGGTTCCATGGTCACTTCTAATAGCTATGACTGAAGTATCTCTAGCATTTGTTACTTCCTTATGAAATTTCTTAAAAACTGAAAATGCTTGATCTTTATGAGCTAAGAGCATGACCCAAGTGTATCTAGAAAAATCATCTACAATAACTAGACCATATTTATTTCCACCTAGACTTGTGGTTCTAGTTGGTCCGAATGGATCCATGTGTAGTAGTTCTAGAGGTCTAGAGGTAGAGACACAATTTATGGATTTAAAGGAGTTCCTTGATTGTTTGCCATATTGACAAGCTTCACATATTTTATTCTTTTCAAACTTCAGTTTTGGCAAACCTATCACGGAATCTCTTTTAACTAGTTTTGATATTGTGTCCATGCTTGCATGACCTAACTTACGGTGCTATAACCAACTAGTATCATTATCCTTAGTTTCATTAACAACTAAACATGGGTTATGTTTGGCTAGATCCTCAAGGTCTACTATATACACATTCCCACATCTTATTCCTTTAAAAACTAAACTATTGTCATTTGAGTTGGTTATGATGCATAGGGATGGTTTGAACAAAACATCAAAACCTCTATCACACAATTGACTAATGCTAAGTAGATTATGCTTAAGACCATCAACATATCGAACATTATCAATAAAGGTTGAAGGGGTGATTTGTACTTTACCTATACCAATGACGTGACCTTGGTTATTGTCTCCAAAAGTCACAGCACCTCCCTTCTTAGCCTCAAGGGTGAAGAATTGGTCTTTGTCATCCGTCATGTGTCTAGAGCAGCCACTATCCAAGTACCAACAATTTTTGTCGACCTTGGCTGCAAGACACTCCTACACAAGCAAATCATACAATTTTAGGTACCCAAGTTTTCTTGGGTCCTTCATGGTTAGTAATGTTGATTCCTTTTAGAACCCAAACCCTTTTAATTTTTCTTTTAGTTTTTCCTTTTCTATAATCACACACATTTGCTTTATGTCCTAATGTTCCACAACAAAAACAGGTTATTTTCTTAGTTTTACTTTCTCCTACTTTAACAAAGAAATTATAAGGAGTTTTTGCTTATTTTTAGGTTTATACCCTAAACCAGCCCTATTGAACACAGCTCGTTGACTATTAAGTATCATTTCTAATTTTTCTGAGCTATATGTAAATTTTTCTATAAAAGGCTTGTACTTTCCAAGTTCTAGTGTCAATTTTTGTTTTTCTATTTTTAGTCCATTTAGGTCTTTTGTGAGACTCTCTTTTAAGATTTGTTTATTATTTTTAAGTTCTAATATTTCTTTGTTCAGCCTTTCGTTATCTTTAGTTAAGGTATTAGTCTTTTGAATTAAGATTTGGTTGCTTGTCTTAAGTTCTAAATTTTTTTTAATAATAACGTCTTTATCCTTAACTAATGTATCATACTTACGGAGGTGAGTTTGGTTAGTTAGTTTTAATTCTTTGTTTTTAAGGTTTATTGTCTTATATTCATCCATTAATTCATTGAAGGCATCATATAATTCATCGAAAGTAAAATCTAAATGTGTTCCGGATGTTACCTCATTGTCGTTAGCCATGTGTCATGAGGGATCCAAGTAGCTCTTCGAGTGGCAGCTTGTTTAAATTCTTAGCCTCTTGGATTGCTGTCACCTTGGCTTCCCATGACCTTGGTAGACAATGAAGAATCTTTCTGACAAGCTCACTGTTAGTATAATTTTTGCCAAGGCTTTTTAGGCCATTGACAATGTCAGTAAATCTGGTGAACATGCAAGTGATTGTTTAATTAGAATCCATCTTAAATAATTCATACTTGTGAACTAATATATTTATTTTGGATTCTTTGACTTGATTCGTGCCCTCGTGGGTCACTTCAAGTCTATCCCAAATCTCTTTTGCAGAATTGCAAGTAGAGACTCTATTGAATTTATTTCTAACTAAAGCACAATAAAGCACATTCATTGCTTTGGCATTTAGTTGTGCCTTCCTAATGTCATTGTCATCCCAATCCTTTTCAAGTTTGGGTACAGTGACACCCTCTAGATAAATGGATAGGATGTATGGTCCATTTAGTATGATGGTCCACATCTCATAGTCTTGGGCTTGGATAAATATTCTCATCCTAGCCTTCCAATATGAGTAGTCGAATCCATTAAAGAATGGAGGTCTTTGGGTGGACTGGCCCTCAATATGAGAAGATCCAAATGGGGTTGTCATTTTGATCTTTTACTCTTTGGGTAAAAGAGTTCCGGCTCTGATACCACTTGTTGCCCAGATAGACAACCCAAGACGGGGGGTGAATTGGGTTTTAAAATAATTATTACAATTAAATGGTTTGTGAAATACTAATTAATACTTTTTGCAAGTTGATTAATTAGATGCTATGTGCAGTGAATGAAATGAAAGTAAGAGACACAAAGGCAATCACAAACACAATGATTTTATAGTGGTTCGGAGCTAATCTTTGCTCCTACGTCCACTCCCCAAGCCTCACTTGGGAATTCACTATAACCCCTCGGATTACAGCCGGTTGTTTTACAAGCTCACAACCTAACTTGTTGTTTTACGAGATCACAACGAACTCGGTCGGTTTTCCCAGGCTCACCGACTAGAACCACCCGATTATTTTTCCGGGATCACAATCAAACCATTACACGTTGGTTTCAACCTAGGCTCACCAACGAACCTTTACACCCTTGATTCAATTCTCTGATTGAATCAAGTAAGGACCAAATGGATAGAAAGAACAAAGAGAAAAAATACAGCTTCTAAGCAAGCAGATATTCAGCAATTTAAATAATAGAGAAGTTAAGATCCCTCAAACAAGTTTATGACGATGTAGAGGAGGGCTTCTCGAACTCTGGGTGTCCTCTTGAATGTCTTGAAGACATGAAGACTGAAGGAGACTTCTTTAATGCTGGGAAGAGTTGGTTGAATGGAGTTAATGACCCTCTTCCTTCTTTTCGGTTGAGATCTTTTTGGCAGATGAAGTTTTTGAGTTTTCTTTGAAAGGAATGTCACTTCTCTACCGTGCTACAGTTCTCTGTGGCTATTTAAGCCATTCCCTACGGAAACTAGCCGTTAGACACAATCTTCTAGCCGTTCTGCACATCCTGCACATCCTGACAATGTTTCCGTTGGGATTGGAGTCGACTCGCGTGATCTGGAGTCGACTCGGCTGCAGCAGGAGTCGACTCATGCTTTTCTGGAGTCGGCTCGGCAACTGTTCCGGATTTGAATTAAAGTGCTCTTCTCGACTGGGAGTCGACTCGACTTAACCCGGAGTCGACTCCCCAAAGTCTGGAGCTGACCTGGCACTTTTGGAGTCGACTCATTCTAAGGAATCCATAGAGGTATTCTTCAACTTTGCTCACTCGAGTCGACTCGAAAATTCTGGGAGTCGACTCGGTGCTCAGAGTCCGAACTTCCGATCTTCTGTCTTTTGGCTCGTGCAGTCTTGGAGTCGACTCGGACTGTTTCGGAGTCGACTCGGCTCTCAGTATCCGAAAAACAGTCTTCTGTTTTTTTGGGGTAGCGCTGCCTTGGAGTCGACTCGAACTGTCTTGAAGTTGACTCGCCTCTCAGAGACGAGAATACTGTCTTCTGTCTTTTTGGGGTCGCGCTGTCTCGGAGTCGACTCGGGCTTTGCGGGAGTCGACTCGGCTCTCAGTGTCCGAAAGTTGCTCTCTGACTTTTGCCTTGTATAACACTGAGAGTCGACTCTCGCTATCTTTGGAGTCGACCTGCCAACCATCGGAGTCGACTCGCGTTCCTCAGGAGTCGGCTCGGCTCTCAGGGTCCAAAATAACTTCTCTATCTTTCTGTCTGTAACTCCCTGGAGTCGACTCATACTATTCTGGAGTCGACTCGGCAAGCATCGGAGTCGACTCGCGCTCTTCAGGAGTCGTCTTGCTGACAGGTTTTGAGTTGGGTCTTTCTGTTCGTCTGTCTGTTCTCAGTCGGAGTCGACTCGTAATATTCCGGAGTTGACTCGAGCCTGTGCCAGTGCTTCTGATACGCTTGGAGTCGACTCGTAATATACCGGAGTCGACTCGAGTCTCAGACTTTGGTTTATATTGACTTCTTAACTTATCCAAAATGTCTTGAACCAAATCTAGAGACACTTAACCATAAATTTAAGAGAATTTCACTGAAACACTAGATTGAATTCATTAGTACACATAAGATATACTCAAATGCTTTGAGCTCATCAAAATCAAATAGGGTTATAATCAATCACTCCACACAATTGGATTGGGATTGATTCAAATCAATTAGAAGACCTTATTTGATGAGGATTATGAGTCCAAATAATCAGAATTGGATAAGGAGAAGAATCCCTAAATTTTAAGAACCCATCCTTATCTTCTTGGAGAAGAATGATACCTTGATTTAGACATGGGGCTATATTTTCTATAAAAATGGCGCCTCAAATCTTCCTAAAAAGATTTAGATGCATTTCCTAATTTGTAGGGATTGCATGGCGCATGAAATAGGGTGGTCTGCGTCTAAACTTTGGATGCATGAATTCCTATCTTTTAGGGATCCAAAATGCACAAAATTTGGATATGTTTATTTTCTCTTAGCTGCCAAACCACTACAATTTTTTGGAAATTTTATCAGCCAAATTAATTGGCTAAATTAAGTGTGAGGCGTGGGGGGGGTCTTTTGGCTTTAAAAGACCCCCATGCCTTGGGTTCGATATATACAATATTTAGAGATTTGAAAAAATTCTGAAAATTTTTTTTGAGGGCCTCCATCCCTTCTTCTCCTTCTTCCTCATGTCCATCCTCCATATCCTTGAAGAGCAATCAAAGGTTGAGTGTTTAGAAGGAGAAAGCTTCAGCCATTGCAATGTTCCTGCGCGAGCTAGCACTCCCGCGGAAGACGATCTACCTAGGACTTCGCATGTACTTCTCATAGAGGCCATTCGTGTGCGTGGCTGCGAAGTCAAGGATCAGATCCGCAAGTTTCTTCTATCATAAAAGGTATTAATCTCACATCAGTATTTTATTTTGGAGTCAGGGTCTAGGTCTGATTCTCCGAGGTTTTACCTTCCTTTGGGGCTCCTCACGGAGTTATCTTTAGAATATATTCGATGGATATTCGGAGATTAATCGGAATAGAGTGTTTATCTTTCAGATCTGATAGTTAATCATGCATAAAAATTTTAGCATAATTATTTAAACGATTCAGGCATAATCTTATGTGTTCTTAAGGTGCTGATTTCTAGATTTGATCTTGTAAGCATGCATGATTTATATTGTTTGATTCGATTTTTTCGCTATATTTTAAAACTTAAAAAGAACTACGTATGACATGATCCTCCTTATGAAGGGGTACGTAGGCAACCCGATCAGGTTCAGCCATGGTTTTTTTTTTAAAAAAAAATTCCGTGCTTAATACCGAAGAACCTAGGATTCACTTTCAAATTGGACAATAATGAAGCAGGTAAGAGTGTAGACCAAAAGCTCTATAGGGGTATGATTGGATCCCTTTTGTATCTTACCGCTAGATTTCCATCAAATCCAAAAGAGTCACACCTACTTGCAGTTAAAAGGATTTTTAAATATCTAGTTGGAACTCAACATATAGGGTTATGGTATTCAAAAGACTTTAATTTGAAATTAATAGGATACACAGTTGTTGACTTTGCAGGATGTAAATTAGATAGAACAAGCACTAGCGGCACGTGTCAACTTTTGGGTGAAAACTTAATTTTATGGTTTTGTAAGAAGCAAAATTCGGTTGCATTATCAACGGCGGAAGCTGAATATATAGCAGCCGAAAGTTGTTGTGCTCAAATCTTATGGATTAAACAACAATTAGAAGACTATGGGATTAAACAAACAAAAATAGCAATTAACTGTGATAATACTAGTGCTATAAATCTATTTAAGAATCCAGTTCAACACTCAAGAACTAAACACATTAAAATACGACATCATTTCTTAAGGGATCATGTCTCAAATGGAGACATATCACTCGATTTTGTGTGCACTGATGATCAATTAGCTGACATCTTTACGAAATCCTTGAATGAAGATAGATTCTGTACTCTTAGGGCTCGTTTGGTTCACGGAAAAAGAAGGGGGGAAAGTGTGGTCAACGGGAAAGTAATGAGATGCCTCTTGTTTGGTTGGAGTTTTCAAAGGAGAGAGAAGGAAAAGTTGTATTCCCATGGAAATGTGATTCCCACATTTCATGGGAAAGTCTTTCCCATGAGAAACATGAGAAAGTTACTTTCCCATGAGGCGGGAATCACTCTATTTTTACTTTTTCCCAAAAAGTCCCTTCAGCATTAAAGAAGCATTAAAGAGGCATTAAAAACCTAATTTTTATTAAGGGCATAATAGGAATTATATATAACTTTCCTAGGAAAGTGGATGGCCAACCAAACATAAGCATCTTGGAAATTTGTCACTTTCCCATGGTCAACCAAACATGCCAAAAGTACTTTCTTAGGCATCCTCTTCCTAGGAATTTGTTTCCCAGGAATCATATTCCTAGGAAGGAAAATGCTTCCCGCGAACCAAACGAGCCCTTAGAAGAAAATTAGGAGTAATTGACCCCTTTCAATGATCATGCCTTCACTTCCCTCAATTCATTCCTCCATGACCTAATTCCCAATCAAATTGAGCCCTCATGATTATTTTCTGAAAAGTAAAATTCAATCAAACCAATTCTAGAACCTTTGGATTAACCACTATAAATGGTTTGTGTTGTCCGATTTCTGTTTACCTAAAAATATGCTAAACAGATCATTGTTAGAACCGACAAATAAAGTTTAAATTAATTTTACTCTTACCTGTTCTACTCGAAGAATAGTGGTCGTAAGAGGTCGATCCACAGTAAGGCGATTGGAGTTGCATAAAAATTAAAACGTTCACTCGGATTTAAAATTGATTTTTGAATAACAAAAGAAAAATATTACTTCGAGGATGTTTGAATGATTCTCTGGGCTACCAGAGAATGTTTTCTACTTGAGATTGACAAAAAGACAGGTATTTAAATTCGAAAGGCATTTATATATTGAACTAATCAAAGAAAAGCTTTAGCATAAATTAAAATGGATGAAACTAAGAAGATTGAAGCGAACATGAATTGCTTAAAAGAAGATTTAATGTATTGCATAAAAAAAATTAAAATTGCAGCATAAATAAATAATCTTAAAAGTAAAACTCTCCACCAAAATAAAACTCTCTAAAATTAAAACTTAAAACAAAACCTCTCAACATAAGACTTTCAATTAAAACTCAAACTAAAAAAAAAACACATTTCTCTCATAAAACTCAAACCAAAACAAATAAACTACTCACTTTTTTTCTTTTTCTTTTCTTCCCCAAAACAGAGCTTCCTCCCCTGTTTTGATTTTTGGCCCAACCGAGCACTTCTCCCAGTCGATGGCCTCCCTGTCCTCCTCTGTTCTTTGCCCCCCCCCACCGAGCACACTCTCATCCTCTCCTCTCTCCTTTATATAGATCTCCCCCACCCCTTGAAGCCGGCGGTGGATCCCCTGATGGAGGGGTAACGGACGCGAGTCTTGGGGGATTTGCTGGGACACAAAGCGGACACAGGAGGGCTGAAGAAGAAGATGGCTGGATCGGTGGAGCTGGCCGCAGGATTGCTTGGAGGAAGACGTGGATCTGCCACGGAGATGGCTGGGATCACAGGCTGGAGCGGCCCCTTGATTGCAGATGGTTGTGAATGCGGACGGAAGCAGGGGTCATCTGAGATGCTGGGAATCTTGAATCCGAAAGAGAGGCGAAATCACCGGAAGCTTCGTGGATGCCGGATTGGAAGTAGGAGGGTGGAATGGAAGGCTGGATGCTGGGATCATGGCTTGCAATCGGATGGAAGACGCTTGATTGCAGCATGGGATGCCGTGGCTGGGCGGATCGTGGAGGAGAATTGATCACGGACGCGGTGGATGATCTAAATCGTGGAGGAGACGGACGGGTTGATGCTAGGATCGTGGATTAGCGTCCGCATCACGGGCGGAAGCAGAGGCGGAGGAAGGGGTCTTGAATCTGGAAGGGGGAGACGGCTGGTTGGACGCGATTCCTTGACGATGCATCGCGGGATCACTGGCTGGAGCGGGCGGAAGAAGCTCTGTAGACGCGTTGTGATGTGCGGAAGAGCTGGGATGCTGGGAGGATGAATGCCGACGGACTCTTGGGCTGCTGGGAGGAGCCGATCACGGCCGCGGTGGAGGCTGGATCACGGGATCACTTGGAGGCCGCCGTGGGATCGACGGGAGGAAGCTGGAACTCGAAAGCCCTGCATCCCAGCCGCTCACGATAGCCCCAAGCCGTGATCGGAAGAGGGAGATGGTTGGCTGCTTCGTGGGTTTCCCTCTTTGGACCATGGGAGGATACGCACACCGGATGTGAACTGCGGGATGCTGGGAGGAGCCGATCGGAATGGATTTATTCGGGATGTTGATGATTGGCTGGGCGGATGGCCGAGAAGGAAATGATCGCGGGGCCTTGATGCGGGAGAATCACGGGATGCCTAATCGCTAAGGCATGGCACGCTGGGATGAGCTGAGCTCAAACCCAATGTTATTGGGTCTCTTGGATGCAGGGCTGATTTGGAAGGTGATCCGATGGACAGTGCGGATGCTGGGACATCGCAACGTGTTGAAGACATGATGCTGATGATGAATCATGGGATGGCTAACACAATGTGGAAAATCACTCGGGGCAAATGTGCTCGACCAGGTCATGGTAGGATTGGGCCTGCGCAATCTGTACAAAATGCGTATTTAAACTTTAATTTGTAATAACCTGTACCAAATGAAAATATAATATTAAACCGGTGAATTTATCATTATGAGTTAGCAATAACACTAATTTAGGTGATATGTAGATCGCACTTTTGTGCTCTTATCACACCCCCCAACTAGCTTATTGCTAGTCTCTAGCAATTAACAAGCAAACGATAAAATGAGGGCACAAAAAGATGTAGTCTAACTTATGACTTTTTTTTTAAGCTAAATACACAAAACTAAGATATGTACCCATTTTCGTAGGGAATCACGATTGCACTTAGCACGTGCAACAAGCCTTTAAACTCCTAGGTTACCCTAGTGGACGAGAGTTGTCTCGTGAGGGTTTGCAGTGAAGTTACCCACAAACTTCATCAGTCAGGAATTTCCAATTTTTAACTTAAAATTTGAACAAGTATTACTGTATGAAACTAGAATTGCAAGGACAATAGAGACTTGTTGCTATCATATTTAAGCAGACTCTAACTCAAGTTTCATTACACCCCATCTATCTGCTAACAAGTCAAGAATAGAGTGAGGTGCAAGATAGTATCATATAAATGAGTGGCTTTCACTTACTTCCAAGGTGATCACTCTAATTTTCAAGACTTTCTAGAGCTAAATGGTAATGAACACCCAAGATTTAACTTTTAATCAGACTGAATGCTAAGAAGAATGACTTGTGCAATATCTAGCCTTATTAAGCTTTCTAGCTAACCCGTGTATCGAGTGTTAGGCCAATGACTCCCGATCCAGATGGCTCAGGGCACTAGGTGTAAAGACATCCTAACAGGCTTAATAACTCAAGTCAACTAAGCTCCAAGGCCGAATTAGTCACTCAGAGTTTAATCTCAGTCATCCTCACCATTTTACGCGAACACTCGCTGTTTGCCAGACAAGAGGTCCGGTTACTCAGTGAAAAGACTTAAAATAAACTCGTTTATTATATATATATATATATATATATTTTAAATAGGGTGTTCATCATACATATAACTTTAAATTATCCAGAAGATTAAAAGTATTCATATTGGTCGCAAGTTTACATACCGGACTATTCATGTGCTTACGTGTAGGTGCTAAATCATCTTCTATTATGTTAGCAGAAGATAGGTAGAACGAAAACTCAAGCTAGAACTGCTATCATATTCCTTAACTCAAAGCTATTGTCAAAGCAATTCCTAGTTTATACAGCCAAAAAGATTAGATTTTGAGTTAAAAATTTGAAATCCCCCTTTTTTATATATATTTTTTATTTATTTATTATTTATTTTTATTTTTACTTTTTTTAGGGCAGAAAAATCAAAAATATTCTCACCCCATACCTAAATCTAACATTGTCCTCAATGTTAAAGAAAATTTAAAGGAGTAATAGGACAGAGGAGAAGTTACCTGATATGGATAGTGTTACGGGGGAACTTAGCCACCATGCCCCACGTGACCGGCACGCGCGCCCGGGAAGACTACGGCTGCCCCTTGATCCAGCAATCTGACCTTGGGTCGGATATCTTCGGCTCCGCAGCCCGACCCCGAGTCGGCCGCCCCTTGATCCAGCAATCCGACCTCGGGTCGGATATCTTCGGCTCCGCAGCCCGACCCCGAGTCGGCTGCCCCTTGATCCAGCAATCCGACCTTGGGTCGGATATCTTCGGCTCCGCAGCCCGACCCCGAGTCGGCTGCCCCTTGATCCAGCAATCCGACCTCGGGTCGGATATCTTCGGCTCCGCAGCCCGACCCCGAGTCGGCTGCCCCTTGATCCAGCAATCTGACCCCGAGTCGGCAATCTCTGACAACAACAGACTGTTCCCCTGAGGCACGCCGCGGCCCCCTGCTCCACTACTCCCTGCAACGGCCGTATCCGACGCTGTTTCACGATCCCCTGTAACAGCCGTACAAAACGGAACTCCACTACGCCCTGCCATAGCCGTACCCAGCGCTGCCCCACGACGCCCTGTAACGGCCATGTCAGTGGCAACCCCATCGCGCCATACGATGACCAATCCCCAAAAGAACCCCCCAGCCTGGTATATATGCGGCTGGGGGGGGAAGGGGGAGGGTAAGTAAGATTTTCCAGAGTATCATCTTACCTGCTACCTCTCCTTCTCCTTCGATCTTCCCTAACTTGATCGTCGGAGGGCCCCCACTACCCCGGTGGTGGTGCGAGGCTTGCTTGCAGGTTTTCCGGCGGAAGGTGGAGCGCAACCGAAGCAATTCCAAGGGAACCCCGTTCACACCGCTGTGCCAATCATTCTCGGTTTGAACCCCCAGCAACAGTTGGTGCTAGAAGGAGGGCCCGGATCTCAGAGCGATCGTAATGGCACGGCGAGGTGGTCGTGGAGCTTCCAATGCTTCCGGTCGCGGGGCCTCTCACGCCTCTGGCCGGAAGGCCGCTGCATCTCCAACACACTCTCAGCAACACTCCACCTCCCCACCGCCCGTTCAGACGGTCGAAGCCGCCCAGTTCGACCAACTAACCCAGCAGGTTCGCACCCTCGCGGAGGCGGTGCAGAATCTGCAGGGTGCGATTTCCCGGGCGCCGCAGCGGGCTCAGGAGCCGCCGCGGCCTGAGCATTCGCCTGTCCTCCTCAACCCGCGCTCCTTCCTCTCCCATGGGGATGAGCGCCGGCGTGAGGAGGATTATCGAGCACGCTCCATTCTGCCGGGACCTTCCCACCGGAGCCGCGCGGGGTCCGAGAGGCGGGCCCGGGCGCGTTCCCAGACCCCCCAATCCTCGAGGAACCCGCGCTCCAGTCGGTCCCCCTCTCGCCGCTCCTTGTCTCCCACCCACCGGTCGCGCTCCCTGGACCGGCGGGTGGACAATCTCCACCGACAACTCCAGGTCCTGAAGGGCCATTCCAAAGATCCCTTCGCCGACTTAGAGATCTCCTCCCAGCCGGCGCTTGCCTCGAGGATCCTGCGGACCCCGAATCCGCCGGGGTTCAAAATGCCGGCGATCGAGCCCTATGACGGGGCGGCGGACCCGCGGGATCACGTCGAGAGTTTCAGGACCCTTATGCTCCTCCACGGAGCATCAGATCCCCTTCTCTGCAAGGCTTTCCCGGCAACCCTCCGTGGCCCGGCGAGGGCATGGTTCGCCGGGCTGGAGGCTGACTCAATCCGGTCCTTCGACCAGTTCACTCGCCTCTTCGTTACTCATTTTGCCGTCAGTAGCCGGCGGCGACTGGTCTCCGACTCCCTCTTTGATGTCCGGCAAAACGAGGGAGAAAGCCTGCGGGATTATCTTACCCGCTTCAACAGGGCTACGCTGGAGGTCCGGAGCCTGAGTCAGGAGGTAGCTCTTTCAGCCCTGAAGCGTGGCTTCCGGAAGGGCAGACTCACCTTCTCCCTGGACAAACGCCTGCCGCGGAGCTTTCCAGAGCTGTTGTCCCGGGCGAACCAGTATGCGGACGCCGAGGAGGCGGCCGCCCACCGGAGCAAGGAGGCCGCCGAGATCCCTCCAAAGCTTGGGAAGAAAAGGCGGAAAGAGGCACGCCAGAGGAGGAGCCCGACGCCCCAGCGTCGGCGCAGAAGCCCGTCGCCGGCGAAGAACCACGGCGCCCCACGCCCTCGTTCTCCGCCCCGACGTTTCAACCGGTACACCCCTCTCCTGACTCCCCGGGCCAAGATCCTTATGGAGATCAAGGGGCGGGAGGACCTCCCGGCCCCGAGACAGATGCGGAAGATCCCTGGGAAGAGGCCCTCCCGGGCGTACTGTGAGTACCACCGAGACCACGGCCACGACACGGAAGACTGCTTCCAGCTTCGGGACGAGATCGAGGCTCTCATCCGCCGGGGGCGTCTCGGTCGATATGTGAGCGACCGACGTCCCCCCGCAGACCCGCGTCCGGCCGACCCGGCTCCTCCGGGGCCTCGGGAGCAGAATCGACCCGTTGCGGGCGTGATCCATACTATCACTGAGGGCTGCCCCCGACCCGTGAGGAACGCAGGGGGCTCGACGGAGGCGTCGGGGGCGGCCGTCGCAAAGAGGCAGAGGGTCGGCAACGTAATCACTTTTTGTGATGAGGATGTAAAGGGGGTTCAGACCCCCCACGATGACGCCATGGTAATCTCCCTCACCATGGCAAACTATGATGTAAGGCGTGTTCTTGTGGATAGTGGAAGCTCAGCTGATATCTTGTTTTACGAGGCCTTCCAAAAGCTGGGCTTGTCCAGACAATTGTTGCACAAAATGTCCACCCCCCTCGTAGGATTCACCGGTGACGCTGTCCCGGTGGAAGGTGTCGTTGAGCTGCCTGTGACTGCGGGCGTCGCACCCGCAGAAGCCACGGTGCGACTCGGGTTCTTGGTCGTCCGTGTTCCCTCGGCTTACAACGCTATCCTCGGACGACCCGGGCTGAACGCCCTTCGTGCGGTGGTCTCCACGTACCACTTGCTCATGCGGTTCCCCACGACGGTCGGGATCGGGGAGGTCCGAGGTGACCAACCGACCGCACGGCAATGTTTCTTAGCGACCCTCAAAGGGAAGAAGCCCGCAGAAGCCCTAAGCATCGAGTCCCTTGATGCCAGAGACGAGGTGGCCTTGCGGCAGGGGGAGCCGGCCGAGGGTGTGGTCGAAGTTCCCCTCGAGGAAGGCCGTCGGGACCGGGCGGTCCGGGTCGGCGCCAATCTCGACCCGGGAGCTCGGGCCCGGTTGGTGGAATTCCTCCGAGCCAATGCCGATGTATTTGCCTGGTCGGCGGCCGATGTACCTGGGATCGACCCGGAGGTCATCTCTCACGCCCTCAACGTCGACCCGACCCACCGGCCAATGAAGCAGAAGAAGAGACACTGTGCCCCGGATCGGATCCGGGTGATCGACCAGGAGGTAGACAAACTCTTGGAGGCAGGATTCATAAGGGAGGTGAGTTACCCCGAGTGGCTGGCAAATGTCGTACTTGTCCGGAAGGCGAGCGGGAAGTGGAGGATGTGCGTCGACTATACCGACCTGAACAAGGCGTGCCCCAAGGATAGCTTTTCGCTTCCGCGGATAGACCAACTGGTCGACGCGACTTCCGGACATCAGCTGCTGTCTTTCATGGACGCCTTCTCCGGTTACAACCAGATAATGATGGCCCCACAGGACGAGGAGAAAACTGCCTTTATAACAGACCGGGGGCTGTACTGCTACAAGGTAATACCCTTCGGTCTGAAGAATGCTGGCGCCACTTACCAGCGCCTCGTCAACAAAATCTTCAAAGAGCAAATCGGCCGGAATATGGAGGTGTACGTGGACGATATGCTGGTGAAGAGCCGCCAGGCAGACCAGCACATCGTGGATCTGGAGGAGACTTTCACCACCTTGCGGAAGTTTCGCATGAAGCTGAACCCAGCGAAGTGCGCCTTTGGCGCTTCGGCCGGGAGGTTCCTCGGTTTCATTGTCAACCAGCGGGGTATCGAAGCCAACCCGGACAAAATCAAGGCCATCCAAGGTATGTCCCCTCCGACCAAAGTGAAGGAGGTTCAGGAGCTCGCTGGAAGGGTCGCCGCGCTCGGACGATTTGTGGCAAAATCGGCCGAACGCTGCCAACCATTCTTCAAGGTGTTAAAATGCCCGAAAGACTTCCTCTGGATGGTCGAATGTCAAGCAGCATTCGACCAGCTCAAGGAATACCTGGCGTCTCCTCCCCTGATGTCCAAGCCGCAAGAAGGGGAGATGCTCTACCTCTATCTGGCGGTCTCCCCAACCGCGGTCAGTGCGGTGCTGGTTCGGAAAGAGGCAAAGCTCCAGAAGCCCGTGTACTACATCAGCCGGGTCCTACGGGATGCCGAGGCGCGGTATACGAAGGCTGAAAAGATCGCCTTCGCGCTGCTGACCACGACCAGGAGGCTCCGCCCCTATTTCCAGGCCCATTCTGTCACCCTCTTAACTGATCAACCACTACGACAGATCCTTAGCAACCCCGAGAATGCGGGACGGCTGGTGAAGTGGGCAATAGAACTCGGTGAGTTCGACATCCGCTACCAGCCTCGGCCCGCCATCAAGGCCCAGGTGCTCGCGGACTTCCTCGCTGAGTGCACGGTGCAGGTGGCGGAACCTAGACCGCCGGAAACGCCCAGCCTCGACCTCCCGACCTGGACGCTTCACATCGATGGGTCGTCGAACCCCGAGGGTGGAGGGGCCGGGCTGGTCCTTACCAGTCCTGATGGAGTGATAGCCGAGTATGCCTTGAGGTTTGGATTTCCAGTGACCAACAACGAGGCGGAGTACGAGGCCCTAGTCGCGGGACTCAAACTCGCCGGGGAGCTCGGCATCCGGCGTTTGAAGGTCTTCACCGACTCCCAGCTGGCGGTCGGGCAGGTCCGTGGGGAGTTCGAGGCCCGGAGCCCGACCATGCAGAACTACGTCCGGAAGGTGCAAGCACTCATTCCCGACCTCGGCAGCGTCGACCTCCAGCAGGTCCCCAGAAGCGAAAATGCCAGGGCCGACAGGTTGTCCCGCTTGGTAGGCGCAGAGGCGCGCAACCTGTCGAGGGCAATCTACCTGGAGACCCTGGATGCCCTGAGCATCGGCGAGGCTGGGGCGGTGATGGCGATTGATCCGGAGCCGTCTTGGATGGACCCGCTCGTCGCCTACCTCGCCGAAGGGATCCTCCCTGAAGACGAAGATCAAGCTCGGCGACTTGTCAGGAAGTCCGCCCACTACGTACTCTATGAAGGGAGGCTGTATCGGACCTCGTTCACCGCCCCCCTCTTAAGGTGCCTCCGCCCCTTGGAGGCGGCCTACGTCCTCGGCGAAGTCCACGAGGGCGTCTGCGGATCGCACTCGGGGGCTAGGTCCTTGGCGCACAAGATCATGAGGCAAGGCTATTATTGGCCTACCTTGTTGGAGGACTCAAAGGATCACGTACGGAAATGCGACGCCTGCCAGCGCCACGCCAACGTCCAGAGAGTCCCTTCTGTCCCCTTGGCACCAATCACCGCACCCTGGCCCTTCTCACAGTGGGGAATGGATATCCTCGGACCGTTCCCCGTCGCTTCCGCCCAGCGAAAATTCTTGATTGTTGCAATCGACTACTTCACCAAGTGGGTGGAGGCGGAGCCGCTGGCCACTATCACGGAGGCGCAAGTCCGGAAGTTCGTAAAGAAAAACATCATTGTCCGATTTGGGGTACCCCGGGTCCTCATCTCGGATAATGGTCGACAGTTCGACAACAAGCATTTCCGTGACTTCTGCGAGGAGTTTGGGATCGAGCATCGGTTCACATCTGTGTCGCATCCCCAAACCAACGGTGAGGCCGAAGTGACAAATCGGACAATCCTCCAAGGAATTAAGGCGCGAATCGGTCGGACGAGGCAAGCTTGGGTCGAAGAACTCGAGAACGTCCTTTGGGCGTATCAGACCACGCATCGGACCCCTACCGGGGAGACGCCTTTCGGCCTAACCTATGGCACGGAAGCAGTCGTCCCCGTGGAGCTCGGACTCCCCTCGCCCCGGGTGGCCGCGCACCGACCCGAGGCCAATTCGGAGCAGCTCCAAGGGAACCTGGACCTCTTGAAAGAAGCGAGGGAAATGGCGCAGGTCCGGATGGCGATGTATCAGCGGAGGGAGGCCCGGTATTATAACTCCAAGGTCCGACCAAAACTTTTCAGAATCGGAGATCTGGTGCTAAGGCGGGCCAAAGCATCTCAGCCCGCGGAAGGTGGGAAGCTGGCGCCAAATTGGGAAGGCCCGTATAGGGTTCGCTGGGTAAACCGACCTGGCTCCTACCAGTTGGAGGCACTAGATGGTCGAGAAATTCCAAGGAGCTGGAATTCCGCTAACCTGCGGGTATATTACCAGTAGAAAGGCAAAGCCAGAAAGACAGCTCAAAAAATATATAGTTCTTTTCATTTCAATAATTCCTGGTTACAATGGCGTGTTCGTGTGATTACAAAGAATTCCCAGAGGGAGATTGGGGAGTAAAGAAACTAAGGAAGAGGTGGGGACTCCGTGGAGCTGAAGATCTGGGATCCCGAACCCTCCGCCCGAAGCAGCTGCAATCCCACTGGCCGTGGGTGCTTCCCCCCGGAGGCGCCATCGACGCCTCACGCAAAAGACGAAGAGCCGGCGCGGACGAAGAAGAAGTTCACACTGCTTCTAGAGGAACGCCACCTCCAAGGGATATTCCGGTCCTCCCCAGGAGAAGGGGAGGAAAGGAATATAAGGGAGAAGAGCGCGAGGAGGCGTGATCCCGGATGAAACGCCTAGAGCGGAGTTCCACCGAGGAGAATCCTCCCGTTGATCCCAGATGAAACGGCTAGTTGGTGGAAGTCGCGAGGGGCGCGCCTCCCGTTCCTCCGGCTGGGATTTCCCAGCCACGCGCCGGAGAGGAGGTCCACGATCCATGGCAACCTGAATGGCTCCGGCTTGGCAGGCTCCACCGCACCTGCGCTTATATTTATAGCCAAACTGTGGCCCCCCGGTCGTTCCGATGCGGGTGGCTCCAATAAATGCGGGCACATCGAATCCGGAGCCATTCCGGCTCTCGAGGTTTATCCCCCCACGATCTCCTAGGCATCATTCTCCTTAATTGCATTCTTCCTGCAGGACACTCCGGACAGCGTGTATCCCACGGCCTACGTATCTCCGCACGCGCCCAGGCCGCATCCGCCTCGAAGAACGCGCGTATCGCGGCCGCTTAACTGGCACTCCTCGCAAGCAGCAACTAGCCGGTCCGATTTCCCAGGTAACGCCTCAATTAGCATTTAATGGCCTTCTAGTGTTCCCCAGGCGACGCTTCGAGAGGGGGAGAAACACGATCGCAGCTGGCCACGGAGAAACCCCGTCGAGCGGCAAGTGACAGGCGCGTGGCCAGCGGAAGAATTTCCTGAGGCCCAACCCTCGGATGCCTGGCCTAGCGCCGGAAGAATTTCCTGAGGCCTAACCCTCGGATGCCTGGCCTAGCGCCGGAAGAATTTCCTGAGGCCTAACCCTCGGATGCCTGGCCTAGCGCCGGAAGAATTTCCTGAGGCCTAACCCTCGGATGCCTGGCCTAGCGCCGGAAGAATTTCCTGAGGCCTAACCCTCGGATGCCTGGCCTAGCGCCGGAAGAATTTCCTGAGGCCTAACCCTCGGATGCCTGGCCTAGCGCCGGAAGAATTTCCTGAGGCCTAACCTCCGGATGCCTGGCCTAGCGCCGGAAGAATTTTCTGAGGCCTAACCCTCGGATGCCTGGCCTAGCGCCGGAAGAATTTCCTGAGGCCTAACCCCCGGATGCCTGGCCTAGCGCCGGAAGAATTTCCTGAGGCCTAACCCTCGGATGCCTGGCCTAGCGCCGGAAGAATTTCCTGAGGCCTAACCCTCGGATGCCTGGCCTAGCGCCGGAAGAATTTCCTGAGGCCTAACCCCCGGATGCCTGGCCTAGGGCCGGAAGAATTTCCTGAGGCCTAACCCCCGGATGCCTGGCCTAGCGCCGGGAGAATTTCCTGAGGCCTAACCCTCGGATGCCTGGCCTAGCGCCGGAAGAATTTCCTGAGGCCTAACCCTCGGATGCCTGGCCTAGCACCGGAAGAACTTCAAGAGTCAGGAGTCGGCGAGACGCTACCAAGAGTTAAGAAGAGGAAGGACGAAAGTGAAATGAGGAAACACTCTGTTTGCATTAACTTTCGTTGCATCAGGGCCGAGACCCATACAACATGGCAAAACGCCAACATACAAAGAAAAGAACAAAGAAAAGTACAGAGAGTCAGTTTGGAGGAACCCCTGAGTCGGGAACGGCGAGCACGTCCACGAAGGGTTGGAGAATCGGCAAGCAATGGCATCGGAGGGGAGTCGAGGAGAGAGACCCCACTCAGGTCAATTTCGGGGTATTTAGCGGACACCCTTGCCAGGCCTTCATCGAAGCCTAAGGCAAAGGAGTCGGACCCTGCGTCCGACATGTCACGGATGAACTCGGCGGACTGACGATAGGCCTGTACCGCCTGACGCCCGATCTCCGCGCTCTTCTCGGCCAGCGCAGCCTCCGCTCGCTCCGTAATCTGAGCTTTCGCTTCCATGACCTTCGCCACAATCTGGTCGTCCGCCTCGGAGGAGACCCTCAGCAGATCGGCCCGAGCCTCCATGTGCCTCGCCTCGGCAGCGACGCGAGCAGCCTCAGCCTCCTCCAGGCGCGAATGAAGCTCCTGGTTGCTCGCACGAGTCCCCTCCAAGGCCGACTCCAATTCGGCCAGCTTGGCTTCAAGAGATCGGGTTCGGTTGCGGGCGTTGTCGGCCGACTACTGGGCCTTCTCCCACCTCTCCCGGAAGTCGGCAGCCTTCCGGGACTGCTTTTCGGCCCACTCCTCCGCCTTCCTGATCTCGCTTTCGAGACCCGAGGCAACCTTGAGTTGCTCCTGAGCATCCAACAGTTGCCTCTCGAGGACGGCGAAGCCGAGTGCCCGCTCTTCGGCCACCTGGAGCCTCGTTTCGAGGTCCCTGGTCGTCCTCCCTGCCGCAGCCTGGCCTCCCTCCTCTACAGCTTTCAGTCGGCTCTCGGTCCTCGCCAGAAGCCTCGCCTGTTCCTCGTGGCTCTCCTCCAGGCGGATCATGTACTAGGCGAGCTAAGAGATAGGAAAAATGAGAGCGTCAGACGGGGATCAACAGAGCCTATAAACGACGAAAGCGACCAAAAGAACACTCACCGACATGAGACAGACGCAGCTGGCAGCTCCGACTTCAGGGATGCTCATCTGCCGGACCTGCCTACGGTCCCTCTCCAGCAGCACCGTCTCGACGAGGTTTCGGGCGCCGGCGAAAGTGAAGGCCGACCCCGACTTCGCCCCGGAGCCGGACGGTGGTTCTGGAGCCTTACCCTTACCCATCGCTTGGGAGAGAGTCATGCCAACCGTGCGCGGGGCAGGGGCCGCGCCAGAGATCGACAGGGTCCCGCTCGGTCGGGGCCTCGGCGCGCCCCCCCTTCTCGTATCATCCGAAGCCGACCGAGTCGAAGATCGGGCTGGGGACCGACTGCGTCCGACCCGGCCGCCCCGGGCGCGCTCGGATGACACCTCCGGAAAAACGATAGTCTCATCACCGGAGGGCTGATACGGCGTCAACTGTCGGTCCGAGCCCGCGGCGTCCCCCTGATCGATGGGCCCGGACCCGTCTGTCGGCGTCGGAGTCGCCTGCTGGCGGGGCTTCTTCGCCGATGGGACCCCGCTCGGAGGAGTCCGTTTCTTCCTCCGGACCGCTTCCAGTAGGGACACCCTACTAACAGCCATTGCCTTGTCCGACTGCATGACGTCGTCGATTTCTGCAAAAAGGATGAGATGGTTAGAGACTAAGAAACCGATGGAAAGAAGAAAGGAAAGAGGAGAAAAGAGCTAAAAAAGAAGTGGTGGCGGGCTCACGGTCAGCGGGGACCGAGCTCAGACCGACGTTCACCAAGGCATCCTCGAAAATAAGGCTAGCCACCGGGGGGAGCCGGCCCTCGGCAACCAACCCCCTCAAGACGGCGACGCCATCGGACTCCTCCCTCGACAACCTCGATAGGCCGATCGGGGACTTCATCGGCGTCTCCCAGGTTGTCCCGATTCCCCAAGAGGGATCTACGTCGATGAAAAAGAAATGCTCCTTCCAGCCATGAATGGAGGAAGGAGCCTCCTTGACGAGGCCGCACCCTCGCCGCGCCGCAAAGCACCACCACCCTCTGTCCCGGGGGTGGCCGTTCAGGCCATAGCATTCCCAAAAGACGTTCAGGGTGGCGGGAACCTCGTGCATGCGGCAGAGAATCTGGAAGGCCGTCAGGGTACGCCACGAGTTCGGCACCAGTTGCGTCGGCGCCACTCTTAAACCTCGAAGCACCTGCACGACTAAGTCCGAGAGGGGAAGGCGGAACCCAGCCCGAAGGATGTCCTCATTGATGGCGACCTTCCCTGGAGGAGGATGGGACATCCTCTCCTCAGGCCCCGGAAGCGTAACGTTGCAGGTTTCGGGAAGGTGGTACCGGGCCACGAACCTATCTAGGTCTTCGGAGACCAGCTCCGACTGAATGCGGTCTGCTCTTACTTCGTCCATCCCTAACGGCCAGTGAATCTTCGGTCAGGACGGGGTCAAGAGGGGAGAAGGGACCGGAACGACTGGGGTACACTAATACGAAAGGAGAAAGTACGGAGGGCCCTAAATTGCAGAGTGGGGCAACTCACCGGAAGGGAAGGAAGAACGGCTCCGAGAGTGCCAAAGGAGGAGCGAACGAACAGTCCGACGGCAACGGCAGCAGCACAAGGAAGAAACTCGAGGATGCCTGTGAAGAGAAAGGCGGACGGGGGAGGGCCCCCAGTTAAATAGGCGAAAAGGCGGGTGACGCCTCGGTGGCGCCAGAGGACGCCTGGCTGCCGAAGGTTCGTTCGCGCCCCAAAGGCGAATCGACGCCATTAAGGAAGGATGTCCGCCGAAATCCGCAGACCGCCAGATCAGCGACAACCGCCATACGCCGTAAAGAAGGCGGGGAGCTCGAAGCGCGCGCGCCTTTCCGAGGGATGGCGGCAATCTCGAAGCATCACTTCCTTCACCCGTTCCCCTCCTGGTTCCAGGCTCGGAAGTGGGGGGCTACTGTTACGGGGGAACTTAGCCACCATGCCCCACGTGACCAGCACGCGCGCCCGGGAAGACTACGGCTGCCCCTTGATCCAGCAATCCGACCTTGGGTCGGATATCTTCGGCTCCGCAGCCCGACCCCGAGTCGGCCGCCCCTTGATCCAGCAATCCGACCTCGGGTCGGATATCTTCGGCTCCGCAGCCCGACCCCGAGTCGGCTGCCCCTTGATCCAGCAATCCGACCTTGGGTCGGATATCTACGGCTCTGCAGCCCGACCCCGAGTCGGCCGCCCCTTGATCCAGCAATCCGACCTCGGGTCGGATATCTTCGGCTCCGCAGCCCGACCCCGAGTCGGTTGCCCCTTGATCCAGCAATCCGACCCCGAGTCGGCAATCTCTGACAACAACAGACTGTTCCCCTGAGGCACGCCGCGGCCCCCTGCTCCACTACTCCCTACAACGGCCGTATCCGACGCTGTTTCACGATCCCCTGTAACAGCCGTACAAAGCGGAACTCCACTACGCCCTGCCATAGCCGTACCCAGCGCTGCCCCACGACGTCCTGTAACGGCCATGTCAGTGGCAACCCCATCGCGCCACACGATGACCAATCCCCAAAAGAACCCCCCAGCCTGGTATATATGCGGCTGGGGGGGAAGGGGGAGGGTAAGCAAGATTTTCCAGAGTATCATCTTACCTGCTACCTCTCCTTCTCCTTCTCCTTCGATCTTCCCTAACTTGATCGTCGGAGGGCCCCCACTACCCCGGTGGTGGTGCGAGGCTTGCTTGCAGGTTTCCCGGCGGAAGGTGGAGCGCAACCGAAGCAATTCCAAGGGAACCCTGTTCACACCGCTGTGCCAATCGTTCTCGGTTTGAACCCCCAGCAACAGATAGGTAAATTAAAAATTGGAACAAAAATCCCCAAACCTGCATGTTAGTAATTTTTATTTTATTTTTTTATAATATTTATATGTTGGGTTGCTTTCCAAGAGCGCTAAGTTTTATGTCTTCAGCCAGACAAAATATAGATTCATTTTTTTTTCAACCATTACCTAAGAATGGTTTTGGAAGAGTCCGAGGAAGAATAGTCAGCTGATGATGATCTATGCTCATAAGAGGAACAGAATTAGGGAGCGCATGCTAAACCCCTTCCTCGAAATGGGCAAGGTAAGGTTCTAAAGGGTCTTTACTATAAGTTTGTAAGAAAGTCTCCTGAACCAGACTTTCAATCATGTCAACTTCCTTGATTTCTTTATCGTCTGGTGGTTGTTTACTTATGTTGAAGATATTAAGCTCGACTTTCATGTTGCTAAAAGATAACTTCAGCATGTTATTTCGACAATCTATCACAACATTTGCTGTGGCTAAGAAAGGTCTACCTAAAATTATAGGTGTGTGACTGTCTGGATGTATTACAGGTTTCATCTCAAGGATAACGAAGTCCACAGGATAGTAAAACTTGTTTACCTTCACTATTACATCCTCTACAATCCCCTTGGGGTACTTCACCATCCTATCTGCTAAGAAAAGGGTAATATTTGTGGGCTTTAATTCTTCCAAACCTAACTTTTGGTACACATAGTAGGAAAGTAGGTTCACACTGGCTCCTAAATCTAATAGGGCTCTCTGGATGATCGTCTCTTTTATTTTTATTTCAATGGTGGGGCAACCAGGGTCTTTGAATTTCGGGGCAATCTGTTGTTGAATGAGAGATGAGGCTTGTGCAGCCATAACAGCTTGCATAGGAATGCTGGTTTTTCTTTTGACCGTGGTGAGGTCTTTCAAGAATTTTGTATAGGAGGAAATTTGTCGTATGGCATCGAGAAAAGGTATATTTATTTGAACAGTTTTAAAGACTTCCATTATTTCATCAAAGTTAGATTGTTTCTTGGAGTCCTGAAGTCTACTGGGAAAAGAAATCTTAGGTTTGTATGTTTCTATGGGTTCTTACTTTTTGTCCTGTTCTTGACCCCTCTTTTGAATAGGGTTCTTATTGGATTCATTCTTATTTTCTTTTACGTGTTTAGGAAGTTGGACTTTATTGTCCACTTGCTTGCCAGACCTTAAAGTGGTAATTGCCTGGACTTCGTAGATCGGATTTCCATTAGAATCGATTTGATACTGACCTCTCTGACCTTGATTTTGTTGTCTACTAGAGTTAGGCACTGGTTGACTAGGTAGTTCACCTTTCTTCCTATCCCCTAGAGAGTTTGCTATTTGGCTTAGACTAACCTCAAGTTTTGCAATCGCTTGCACATGGAATTGGTTAGTCTGGGCTTGGGCTGTATTGGTCTGTTGTTGTTGCTTGATAAAATTTTATTGTTGTTTCATCATATTAGCCATCATGGTTTCTAATGGTGAAGGTTGCTGTGGGATAGGGGCATTATAAGGAGGTACAGATGGAACCGAAGGTTGGTTCATTTGTGTTGGCGGAGGTCTGAGGGGTCGAGTCAATGTTGGCGGAGGCCTGAAGGGCCGAGTCAGTCCTGCCGCCTGCCAACGTGGATGCGCTGGAGGAGTAGGGTGGGTTATACCACTAGGGGGTTCCTGAACCCACTGGCGAGGCCCTGTCGGAGTTCGGAGTCGGGCGAGGCTTGGTCGGGTCGACTCGTGGTGCTATGGGTTGCGCCTTCACTAACACCTGCAGATTTTGGTGTAATGGTAACGTTTGATCCTGACAATTGGTATCAGAGCCATAGGTCTCGAGTTCGAAACCCAGGCATCACGTTGGGGGGGGATTGTTGGCGGAGGCCTGAGGGGCCGAGTTAATGTTGGCAGAGGCCTGAAGGGCCGAGTTAGTCCTGCCGCCTGCCAACGTGGATGCGCTGGAGGAGTAGGGTGGGTTATACCACTAGGGGGTCCCTGAACTGATAAGTGCTAAATAATGCATAAATTAATATCTTACTCATAGCACTTATCATTATTTTTACGCATATATTTTAAATTTAAACATAAGAAAATTCATTCCCCTTCATCATTGCATTTTAATTAGAAATAATTCAAGTTTGATTATTTTTATTGGTCGAATCTAATGTATGCAGGTCAAGTCAAATTCATTAATTTCTAAACCCAAATCGCACGCACCCTGCAAATTAAATCCTCTTAGATTTTGATTCAGCCATTCATCCCAGCTTCGCTGCATTCACGACATACATTTAAAACCAAATATGGACTGAATTCCCTGCATCTCTGTGATTCTCTTCCTCCTTAAATCTTTCACTCCCATGTCCAAAGAACAAAACAAGCCCACACTCCAACCATGTTCCCAGCCAAATAGGACTAGGATTAATTCCATCTTCCCAGCCAAACCACATTAAAATCTTCAAACAAGCTCAGCCCCTGTTCCACATCATCCTTCCCACGTCTTTCTACCAAACAGAGCCCATCTACATCTTTCCCAGCTCCTTCAGCATCCAGACCATCTTCCCCTTCTTCCCGGATCCAACTCCGAGATCCTCTCAACTCCCGCGTCTTGCATCGCTCCTCCATTCCGGATTGATCCTATCATCCATAGGATAAGGTTTAAGTGTTCATTCGGAAGCTAGATCCCATGATCTTTGGATCAAACTTTCTCCCCTACTTCCGAATTTCCCAGATTTCTTCTCAGCTGCCAGCCGTCCCAGCTTCATCTCTTCCAAACTTCCTTCATCCATACGTTCCAGATCCCCTGTTTCATGCGTTTTCATCTCAGCCAAATCCAAACTTCCTCGTCCACGGATCCCTCCACGTCTACAAACAAAACCCATCCCGAGCTCATCTCGCGTCCAGCTCTCACACACAGATCCTAGGCGTCCGTTCCCATGTATCTGCGAATCAGCCTGCATCCTTATCCCAATCCCACGTCTTCCGCAATCTAGCAAGATCTCCTCCCAGCTTCCGATCTTTCCTCCCATTGGAACAGAGCCAAAACATCCTTCCCGCGATGCATGCCAAGTGATCACTTCTTCCGTTCATCTCCACGGCTGTTCTTCAGCCTGATTCTTCCGTATCCCGTGGCCAGCTAAATCCCAGCATTCAGCCGCGTCCAAGTTCCCTCCACGTCCATGTTTGATCCCAGCCAACTGCAAGTGATCTCCCGCATCCAAGATCTTCTTCTGTGAAATGGCAGCAGCTCATCTTTCGAGTTAATCACTTCCCAGACTTCACGGAAACAGAACAGGAGCTTCATCTCGAGCATCAATGGATTCCAAACTGGCCGTGAGGATCAAATCAAGCAACCATCCTTCAGTTGCGCCTCACCTCCTGATTATCTCCCGCGATACATGTCAACATCTGCTTCTCCCGTGTGTCCAAGCCAGCAAATCTTCTTTCGGATTCCCCTATCACGGGATAAATACCAGCAGCGATCATCACTATCCCATGTGCTCCTAGCTCGCCCACGCTTGTTCTAGCACGTCCGGAGATCAAGCAAGAATCTTTTAGCCTCATCCTGCTTCGATCCATCCTTATCTCGACTTGGAACAGAGGAGGAGAGGGGGAGGTATGCAATCTATAAAAGGCTCGACATGGAAACCAAAGAGGGCATTCTTCAACTTCGGTTGGGGTTCCACAGCTATTCGGAGGGAGTGAGCCGGTTGATCCCAATCACTCTTCTCAGGGAGTTCCCATTGAATAAAGAGTGAGAGAATAGTTTGGGATATTATGGGAAGAAAAGAGATGAAATGCTAAGAAAGTTCCCACCGAATTCAGTACAGGGAGAAGACACAGAAAGGAAGGAGATAGCCGTGATGGGAGTCCTCTACATCGCTACTGTCGCCCATGACTCCATGGAAGGCTGATCTCCTCACTAGGGCTGGATGCAGCCCTAACAAAGGGCCAAGGGTTTTATATTTTAATTTTATATTCTTGGAGCTGTATGAACTTATTATTTTTAATGAATATCTTCTTTTATTTCATGTTTAATTTCTGTGATTTTAAATATGAAGTTTATACAACTGTTCTTCATGATCATTGAAGTAAAAATAAGATATTTCATGCTTAAGAAAGATGTGATGTGCTGCCACCTTAGATTAGGGTAGATATTTCATGCTAACTAAAGATGGATTATACCTAAATTACTTTTGTAAAATTTTATTCGAATGCTTATTAGGCTTGTAGCCAATTTGCATGTTAATCCAAGAATAAATTAAAATAAAATTAATCCTTGTTCTGATGTTAGTGGTGAATTCCTTGCCCTAGGTCCCCTCACACTGATATCACTTCAATTGCATTTTCATTAAATTTCTTAGTTTAATTTTCTTTACAAATTCTCCTTTTTAAATATTTTTTTAGAAAACAACTATACCCCAATCCCTATGGATCGATACCCGTAATCACTATCCTACTAGATACGTGCTATTGCGTGGTCTTTAAAATTGACTATCATTAACCCACTAGCGAGGCCCTGTCGGAGTCCAGAGTCGGGCGAGGCTTGGTCGGAGTCGACTCGTGGCGCTATGGGCCCCTACGCTAGTTTAAGAAAATAAAGTTGCGCCTTCACTAATACCTGCGGGTTTTGATGTAATGGTAACGTTTGATCCTGACAATTTGTGTTGGACCTATCATGGGGAAGTTTTTCTGAAAATTTGGTGGACCACGTTGATGCTGAATAGGTTCGTTCTGCTTGTATAAGAAATTTGGGTGGAACTTATTATCAGGATGGTAAACTGGGCTGAACGAGTTGAGAGTGGGCTTCTTGAAGGCACTATATGAATTTAGAGCATTTGCTTGCTTGGCCTTTATGGTGGGCAGATTAGGGCAGCACTCCACTAGATGTTCTGGACTGTTACACAAGACACATAAACTTGATAGAATAGGGCAAAAAGAGTATCGTTTCCACAAGGAGGCGATTCAAGTACCAATTTATAAATTTTCTATATTATTTAGACGACCCCAAATTGATGTGACTGACTGCAATTTCTTGACCTGAAAAATCAAATATGAAAGGTTCCTAGGGCTTGGATTTCATCAATTGAATTCCTTCAATGAATTTAAATCTGATTGTTAATATTCTGCTAATTACAATGACCGAGCCCCTTTTTTTTATGTGATATCCTCTTTCAAGGCATAACACCTATACCTATATTAATCCTATGTCTACTTTCATGATCATAGAAATTAATATAAATTCAATATGATCTGTGAAATTCTTCATTGTAGGTCACAAGAGTGTGCATTTATTTCTAAACTACACCACCAATGTTTGATAAATTCACCAACTAATATTGAACTTCAACTTTCGTTACTTCATTCAACATCTTAAGCATGCAATTCATGGCCAGTAAATTGCAAGAATGAAAACCGAAATCATCAAATTGCAATTAACAAAAGATGTTCAATACAACCATACTCAATTCATATCAAAAATTCAATGACTACGTCCTAGCCCTAGGATAAGAAAACTAGCAAATCATAACTAATAAATCAATCCCATTATTTCTCAAACATAAATTCGCATTCAACATTCTTAATAACAATTCAGCAAATAAAAAAAATAATATATATATATATAAGAGAAAGGAAAAGAACTCTGTATTTGCAAAAATCCTCCGTTCCGTTCTTTCTCCCAAAATTCCAGCTTTTTCTTCCTCTCGGAATTTCTAGCTTTTCCTCCTCTCGGATTTTCAGATTCTCTGCATTTTTTCTTTTTTTTCTGCTTCTCCTCCTCTTCGTATCTGCTGGCTCCCCTCCTCTTCTCCGAATTTTCTTTTTTTTTTTGAATTTTAAAACAGATTTCCTCCCTATCTGCTAGCTGAAATCCCGAAATTCTAGGCTGATTTTTAGACTCGACTCCCAGCTGAATTTACAGCACCAAAATGATATACTTTAGAGTTGGACCCTTCACAAAAGTTTTAGATCTTGTTCTCAGCTTTCCAACGTACCTAAGTTTACATTATTCTGACTTATATAACTCCATATACGAGCTGAAAACCGAAATAGGGTCTGGGCCGCAGTAAAATTCTGGACAGATTCGGACTTCTCCGTTTCGACTAAGTTTTGGACTTCAAAACGGCAGAAATTGGTTTTGTGATCTTCATAAAAGTTTTAGGTATACCTCTTGTCTTTCTAGCAAGCTAAACAACATATAAAACAGAGGTCTGTAGCTCCAGTTAGAATCCAAAAACCGAACAGTATTCTAGGTTGACTAGACCAGCCCAATTTCAACCGAATTTAATAATTAAACACCTGCAAAATACCAAGAATTTTCAAGAATTTAATAAATGTAAAAGACACCTAAATTATAGACAAATGAGCTAAGAATATACAAAACACTCTAAAACAAAATAATTAAGACTAAGAAAATGTGTGAAATAAATTTCCACATCAAATACCCCCAAACTTGAATGTTTGCTTGTCCTCAAGCAAAAGAAAAACCATAAAAACAAAGGGCAATAACCATAGTCAGGCTTAACTCATCCCACCCAAAGGACCTATCATGCAAACATCAAATCTTCAACTTAGTACATAAACAATAGCAAATGAAGGAAAACTAAGCATACTCACATTCTCTAGATCAAATATCCATATATAATTCCAAACTCAATCATATTTATCATGCGACCAACACAATTGAATCATGTAACAACTCAACCTGCAATCACCCCTTCTCACTACTACAAACAAGGTAGCAAACTAGAGAGTTTTTTTTTTTTTTTGTTGCAAATTATTCTTTGTATTTAAGTTGTCACTTGCCTTTTGACGCGAATACAAGCATTTGTGATGGATGCACCCGGTTACTCAACAAGTCACATACTTAAAGTACTTTTGCATACTTATATTTCAAGTTGCCGTTTGACATAAAAGTAAACATTGGTGATGAATACCCCTAGTTACTAAGCAACTCAAAACATTGGAGTAGAAAGATCTTTGTACACATTTATTTATTCGACTGTCTAATCATTATCACTCTATTTACTTAAACCCTGTTTAGGACTAGATCAAAGGGGATAATCACAAGAAAAGCATCACACTCATCTTTTATGCATAATCACACAACTCATACAACTTTGCAAGAAAAGATGTACTTCAATAATCCCAAAGGAAAACAAATATGCTTACTCTTACTTTATAAGATATTGCCTATCCTAAATCAAAATTCAATGCTTAAACACAATAAAGAACCCAAAAGTGTAATGTTGATCCTAGATAAGTCTCACACAAGTGCAAATGCATGTTCATTTCTCCTAATCTTTCACATAAAAATTTGGTTTGGAAGACATAGATATGATCACCAATTAACTTGCATGAAAGTGAACAAACCAGAATTTCGAAAAAATTTTCTTTCTCAAACAAACAAAACCAATACTAGCATTCAGCATAATCAAATATCCACTCCCCCAAACTTAATTTTCACATTGTCCTCAATGTGAAAGCAAAGAAAAATGGAAGACTAATACTCCCCTTTTAGCAAGGCTGAACACAATGAATGTCCGACTGAATTGAACACGAACTAGCTTCTTGCTTGATTTTTCTGCACCTACACAACACAACCAAAAAGAAAGGGGTCACAACAAAAATTATTCAAAGACTTAAATAAAA
Organism: Phoenix dactylifera; assembly: GCF_009389715.1. Classification (NCBI taxonomy): domain Eukaryota; kingdom Viridiplantae; phylum Streptophyta; class Magnoliopsida; order Arecales; family Arecaceae; genus Phoenix; species Phoenix dactylifera. Next base: position 169,867 of record NW_024068229.1, read on the forward strand.
ACAACAATTAAAACATATAACAAAAGACAAAAGAAAGGAATTTTTTTTTTTTTTTTGTGGTTGGGTTGCCTCCCAAGAAGCGCTTGTTTACAATCATTAGCTTGACTTCCACACCATCAACCATAGGTAGGATTCTTCAAAGAGTAAATCACTCCTTTAGGAATCACATTACTAGCAAGATAAGGCTTCAAACGCTGCCCATTAACCTTGAATGCACCAGTGACCTCACTACGTACCTCAACAGCACCATATGGATACACTTTCGTTACCGTGAATGGGCCAGACCACCTAAAACAAAGTTTGCCTGGAAATAACTTAAGTCTTGAGTTGAAGAGTAATACTTGCTGCCCAATTTCGAAGTTTCTAATCTGAAGATGTTTGTCATGCCAATGCTTTATCTTTTCCTTGTAAATCCGAGTATTTTCATAAGCATCCAACCTAAACTCCTCAAACTCACTCAACTGTAACAATCTTTTTTCTCCCGCAGCTTTCAAATCCATGTTCAACTCCTTGATTGCCCAATAGGCCCTGTGTTCTAATTCACTGGTAAGTGACAAGACTTTCCAAAGACAAGTCTGTAAGGAGACATACCCAAAGGTGTCTTGAAAGCTGTCCTATAGGCCCAAAGTGCATCATCTAACTTATTTGCCCAATCCTTTCTTGAATTGCTCACAGTTTTCTCCAAAATTTGCTTCAATTCCCTATTTGCAAGTTCCACTTGCCCATTTGTTTGGGGATGATAGGAAAGTGCCACCTTATGAGTAACCCCATATTTCTTCAACAAAACCTCAAATGACCGATTACAAAAATGAGAGCCTTCATCACTAATAATAGCTCTCGGCACACCAAATCTTGAAAAAATATTTTTCTTCACAAATCTCATCACCACCCGAGAGTCATTAGTCTGAGTTGCAGTAGCTTCAACCCATTTAGACACATAATCCACTGCTACCAGAATGTACTGATTATTGAAAGAAGAAGGAAATGGGCCCATGAAATCAATTCCCCATAAATCAAATAGTTCAACCTCCAGGATATTGGTCAAGGGCATCTCATTCTATTTTGAAATGTGCCAACCCTCTGACATCTATCACACATGCTCACATATTGTCTAGTATCTTGATACATGGTCGGCCAGCAAAAACCAGACTGCCATACCTTTGCAACTGTCTTAGAGGTACTGAAATGTCCACCACACTCCAAGGAATGGCAATGGTCAAGTATATCCTGCATCTCATCTTGGGGCACACATCTTCTAATCATCCCATCTGCACAGTGTTTATAGAGTAGCGGTTCTTCCCAATAATAATGCTTCACATCCCACAAAAACTTTTTCTTCTGATGATAGCTCAAATCAGGGGGAACAATGCCACTCACCAAATAGTTCACAAAATCAGCATACCAGGGGATGACTGAAACTGCCAACAACTGCTCATCTAGAAAGCTTTCATTAATGAGCACCTCATCTGCTCTTGACTGCCCCTCTAATCTAGACAAGTGATCTGCCACCACATTCTCCATGCCTCTCTTGTCTCGAATCTCAAGATCAAATTCTTGAAGCAACAACACCCACCGAATCAAACGCGGTGTGGCATCTTTCTTTTTCAGCAAGTACTTGATTGCTGAATAGTCCGTATATACGATCACCTTGGAACCTACAAGATAAGATCGAAACTTGTCAAAAGCAAACACAACAGCAAGCAATTATTTTTCAGTAGTTGCATAATTCAACTGTGCATTATTTAAAACTCTACTAGCATAATATATAACATGCAACTTCCTATCTTTTCTCTGGCCGAGAATAGCACCCAAAGCGAAATCACGAGCATCACACATTAGCTCAAAAGGCAAACTCCAATCTGGGGCTGCCATAATTGGTGCTGACACCAACTCTTGCTTTAACTTGTTAAAAGCATTCAAACAGTCCTTATCAAAATCAAACACAACATCCTTATTCAACAGATTACAAAGAGGTTTAGAAATTTTAGAGAAATCCTTAATAAAACGCCGGTAAAATCCTGTGTGACCAAGAAAACTTCTAACTCCCTTAACATTTGTAGGTGGTGGCAATTTTTCAATAATTTCTATTTTTGCTCGGTCCACTTCAAGGCCTCTTGCTGAAATTTTGTGGCCCAAAACAATACCTTCCTGCACCATAAAATGACATTTCTCCCAATTCAAGACCAAATTGGTCTCCTCACAGCGCTGTAAAACTCGAGACAAGTTATCTAAACAACTATCAAAAGAAGATCCAAAAACAGAAAAATCATCCATGAAAACCTCCATGATCTTTTCAACAAAATCAGAGAAAATAGCCATCATGCAACGTTGAAATGTAGCAGGTGCATTACACAAACCAAAAGGCATCCTACGAAATGCAAAAGTACCATAAGGACAAGTGAAGGTGGTCTTTTCTTGATCTTCGGGAGATATAGAAATCTGGTTAAACCCTGAATAACCATCTAAAAAACAGTAATACGCATACCCAGCAAGTCTCTCAAGCACCTGATCAAGAAAAGGTAAAGAAAAATGATCCTTACGGGTAACACTATTAAGTTTTCTATAATCTACGTAGACTCTCCACCCAGTTACTGTCCTAGTGGGAATTAATTCATTATTTTCATTATGCACCACAGTCATCCCACCCTTTTTAGGTACTACCTGCACTGGACTAATCCATGAACTATCAGATATAGGATAAATAATCTCTGCATCTAACCATTTAAGAACTTCAGCCCTAACTACTTCTTTCATGTTAGGATTTAACCGTCTCTGATTTTCGACAATAGGTTTATGGTTATCCTCCATTAAAATTCTATGCATACACAATGAAGGGCTAATTCCTCTAAGGTCTGATATAGTCGATCCTATGGCTTTTTTTCTCAATCTCAAAATACGTATCAATTTATCAAGTTGCTCATCAGACAAAGAAGCACTGACAATCACAGGCAAAGTATTATTTTCACCTAAAAATGCATACCTGAGATGTGAGGGTAATGGCTTCAACTCCAGAACTGGTGCTTGCACATTAGAAGGGGGAGGGGGTGGCTTACCTTTGCCGATATCCTCAAAATAAATACCTCTCTTTTTTGGCTTAGGACATGTAGCCTCTAATGCACACGCCACTTTAGCAACCTCTAGATTATCATCTTTACTTGTCCCTGCACTCACTAAACAAGTCTCAAGAGGTTCTTTAGTATTTTCAGCCCTAAAAACCTCTCTGGTCGACTCATCTACAACATCAACTCGAAAAACATGATCAGTAAAAGAAGGATATTTAGTAGCTTCAAATAAATTAAACTCTACCTCTTCTTCACCAACCTTCAAAGTCAACCTACCATTCTTAACATCTATGATAGCTCCAGCTGTGGCTAGAAAGGGCCGGCCTAAAATGATAGGGATCTCGGTGTCTTCTTCCATCTCCAAAACAATAAAATCAACTGGAATGATAAACTTTTTTACCTTGATCAGCACATTCTCAAGAACACCCAAAGGATATTTGACCGATCGATCAGCTAGCTGCAAAGAGATGGTAGTAGGCTTCAACTCCTTCAATCCAAGCTTCCTAGACACAGATAAAGGCATTAGTGAAACACTAGCACCTAAATCACATAAAGCTCTAGAAAAATCAACATCACCTATAGTACAAGGAATAGAAAAACTCTCTGGATCTCTTAGCTTTGGTGGAAGCTTATTCTGGATAATGGCACTGCATTCCTCCGTCAAGGCAATGGTCTCGAAATCTTCCAATTTCCTCTTCTTAGACATGATCTCCTTTAAAAATTTTGTATATGCAGGAATTTGTGCTAAGGCGTCTGCAAAAGGAATATTAATGTGAAGCTGCCTAAACACTTTCAAAAATTTCTCAAACTGTTGATCAATTTTATTCTGCTTAAGCCTTTGAGGAAAAGGAATGGGAGGAACATAAGGTTCGACTGGTGGTAGTGGGGATGTTGTCTTGGCTAGGTCCTCAACTTCTTCACTGACCTTCTTGCTCACCTCTTCATAGTCTACTTCATCACCAACTATAGTCTCACCACTTACCTGACCAAGTTGCTTACCACTTCTCAAGGTAATGCCTTGCAATGCTCCTTCGGATTGACCTCTGTCTTACTAGGCAAATTACCCTGGCCACGAGAATTGATGGAATTGGCTAACTACCCTAATTGCACCTCCACATTTCTATTGAAACTCGCCAACTGGTCAACCTTTGCTTCCAGTCTCTCAAATCTCTTCGAACTGGCATTGGCTAACTTCTCAATAGCTATCTCCCAAGACTGCTTACTTTCTGGTTGGGATGGTCTTGGTTGGAAACCAAGAGGATGGAGAGGTCTAGAACTGCTATCTTGGTTACCTTGATCTTTTCATGAAAAGTTGGGATGATTCCTCCAGCCTAGGTTGTATGTGTTGGAATAAGGGTTGTTCTGCTGCTGCTGCCTATTATAATTAGACACAAATTGAACCTGCATATAATCAGAACTCATGTGAGCTCCTCCACAGCAATCACAACTCAATACAGGACTAGAAATGGAATTCACATTACCCAGCTTACCGAATATTTTTTACTAGAGAATCAACCTTGGCATTCAACATGTTTATGCCATCTACATCATACATACCTGGAACTTTCTTAGGCATGCCTCTTTCATTAGACCACTGATAATTGTTAGAGGCCATTTCTTCTAACAACTCATATGCCTCTTTTGTTGACTTACTCATTAAAGTACCTCCTGCAGCTGCATCTATGGTAATTCTAACTGAATGTATTAATCCATTATAGAAAGTCTGTACAATCAGCCAGTCAGGAAGACCATGATATGGACACTTCCTCTGCAAATCCTTAAACCTCTCCCAGGCTTCATACAAAGATTCACCATCAAACTGAGCAAAATTGGTAATATTATTTCTAAGTTTGGCAGTCTTACCTGGGGGAAAATACTTACTCAGAAAAGCTTGTGACAAGGCATTTCAGGTGGTGAAAGAGTTAGGCGCTTTGGAATTCAACCAGGCCTTGGCTTTATCCTTTAGAGAAAATGGAAAAAGTCGGAGTCGAATAGCATCATCACTAACTCCATTTATCTTGATTGTATCACAAATCTCCAAGAAATTGGCAAGGTGTGCATGTGGATCCTCAACAGGTCCTCCACCAAACTGCTCCTGCTGCACCATCTGGATAAGACCAGGCTTAATCTCAAAATTATTAGCATTGACTGTAGGTCTCACAATACTGGGTTGAGCACCATTGACATTCGACACTGCATAGTCACTCAACAACTTTTTATTCTGATTATCTTGGTTATCTGCCATGGCTACTGCTTGTTTTTGCTTTAGCTCTAATCTTTGTTGTTTCCTTAATGCTCGTAGGGCTCTCTCAATTTCTGGATCAAAAGGCTCAATTAGCTCACAGTTTCGTGGCATACACTAAATATAGAAAACGTAAATTAACAAAAAGAACAAAACAGTCTAAATTAATGCAGAAAATTATTTGTATTAATATTAAAAACAATCCTTCCCGGCAACGGCGCCAAAAACTTGATAGTCCCTAGACTCTACCACAAGTGCATGGGTCATGACAAGTAGAATAGGGCAAAAAGAGTATCGTTTCCACGAGGAGGCGATTCAAGTACCAATTTATAAATTTTCTATATTATTTAGACGACCCGAAATTGATGTGACTGACTGCAATTTCTTGACCTGAAAAATAAAATAAGAAAGGTTCCTAGGGCTTGGATTTCATCAATTGAATTCCTTCAATGAATTTAAATCTGATTGTTAATATTCTGCTAATTACAATGATCGAATCTCTTTTTTTCATGTGATATCCTCTTTCAAGGTATAACACCTATACCTATATTAATCCTATGTCTACTTTCATGATCATAGAAATTAATATAAATTCATTATGATCTGTGAAATTCCTGATTGTAGGTCACAAGGGTGTGCATTTATTTCTAAACTACACCACCAATGTTTGATAAATTCACCAACTAATATTGAACTTCAACTTTCGTTACTTCATTCAACATCTTAAGCATGCAATTCATGGCCAGTAAATTGCAAGAATGAAAATCGAAATCATCAAATTGCAATTTGAAAGAGTAGATGCCCTATAAGCCAATCATTTGATGGGTTTCTCTTTGTAATCCTCCAAATCATGTACTTTGACACTCGATATATATCAATAAAGGCATTGTGTTTCATCATTTGCTGCTTATCTATTTTATTATTGGATGATGAACCCCATAAATTAGGACATTGATTTTAGGATTATGATGAGATAATACCAGTGAGACCTAAAATCCTAAAATCCTAATTTAGAATATTCCCAGTCAAATTGGTATATTGAGTCGGGGATCAATATTACCGGAAAGACTGGCACATCTTATGTATGCTCAATGTAGAGGGTGATTGATCTCACAATCACTTGTGTGAGACACTAATACAAAGATGTGGGTGCTCATTAGAGGAATGAGTTTACTGAAATTACCAGCCATGAGAACATCTTATGGATTCTTACTTAATTATCAAAAGATGGTTCTCATAGTGGGAGTTGTGCAAGTGATCCTTAGACCTGAGATCACCATGGTACCTTGTGCACTTGAAGCTATGTTTTGGTTTATCCTCATTCACGACATTGCGTTGTGTACGGGGTATTCTGGATATGGTGGATTTTGTACGAAGGTTGTGAGTAGGTCAACAAGGAATCAGTCACTTCTAGTAAGAGAAGGTAACATCCTACTTACTCTAATCTTATGATGATTCAAGAAGCCTTTGATCAAAGCAAAATGAATATTAGAAAGAGTTTCTAATGTTTCATTGTTTGAATTATCATATAAAAGATTGAGAGAGACATGAATAAGTGATTGAGTTTGATATTGATCCATACTCATGCACTTATTCAGGATGTAGTATGACTGAGGGATTGAATTGCACAGTAACTTACCACTGAAGGGTATGTTTGGATTTGTCCAATACATTCCTCATCTTCCGGGTAGACATGATACGTTGCTAGACGTCAATCATGTCTTGTGGGTTGATCGGATCAAAGAGTTTGATTAGATCAAAGCATCAGAAAGGTTCTGATTGCTAAGTCAGGTTTAGCACTAAATTTGAACCTAAATTGGATTAGAGGTATTCTAATCAGGTTAGGTCAACTTGCACCTGCACCTACTGCTGGCTAAGATAAGGAACCCAATGGGTCACACACAAGGGAATTGATCAAGGGTCTAATTGGATTAGATCATGTTTGCAAGATGAACATGCTAGCACGTGTTGCAAACCCTAGCTCCTGATTCAAATTAAATTCGAATCTGATTCTTAGGTTAGGTTGATCTAATATGATTAGATCATGACCTAATGTGGGTTAGCCAAGAGTTGGAACCCATTTGGCTTTAATTAGACCTGATTTGATTAGGTTTAATGTTTTCTTTAAGTTGGTTAAACCCAATTGGATTGGGTTTGATAGGGCCTTCACTTCTGGACCATTGGATCACTCCCTGGATGAAGGATCTGGTCCACTGGTTGGTGCCTTCATCTGGACCATTGGATGGTTTCCTGGATGGAGGATCTGGTCCACTTGTTGGCGCCTTCATCTGGACCATTGGATGGTTTCCTGGATGAAGGATCTGGTCCACTGGTTGGCGCCTTCATCTGGACCATTGGATGAATTTCTGGATGAAGGATCTGGACCATTGGTCAGCGCCTGAATCTGGACCACTGGATGAAAGATCTGGACCGTTGCTCAGTGCCTGAATCTGGACCATCGGTGATGGCATCTTGCTTCTGGACCATTGGATGGCACCCTGGATGATGATGCCTTGATCTGGACCATTAGATGGTGCCTAGATCTGGACCATTGGCTTTGGTTCATTGCATTTGGACCCTTGGATCATCAGGATTTAAGAGGGAGACATGAGAAAGAAGTTGATACACCCTTCTCCTTAGCACCCCATCATGATGGGATGCCTCTCTTGGCACATGCCTCATCATGATGAGGTGTGTGGATGGGATGCATCCCTTTATGATGCATCCCTCCATCTCTTATAAATAAGGAGGTGCCTTGGGGTTCTAAAGATCATCTAAGAAAAAGCCTCTACTTCTCTCTCCCTTATCCCTTCTTTCTTACAAGCCTCTCTCTTTTGTCCTAACCCAAGACAAGAGGGTTTTCTTTAGGACAAAAAGGCTAGTGAATGTTTTAGAGGTAGAAAGGAAGAAGGAAGTGAAGAAAAATCAGCCAATTAAATCCTTTGGAAGGTTTGAACAATTAGAATCAAGTTTTGGTGGAGCTAGAGTCTTGAACCCATTCCTGTGTGGATCAACATCGGAGGGTGAACATTTGGGCACCTTAGGACATCTTCAGATATATTGGATATAGCGTGATAGGTATTCTTCTATACCAAGATTATATTTTCTACATTATTTGGTTATACTATTAAGGCGATCTTGGCTTATTAGGGTTTCATATAATAGATTTTATAAGAAAATTTTATAATCCCGTATCTTCCGCTGCGCCCTAGGGCACTGGAAAACCCAACAGTGGTATCAGAGCCACCCTTAATCAGTTTAACCAAATGATAATACATGCTATTATCTTGATGCTATGAGATAGCTAGGTTATTTGTACGCATGATTAGTTTATGCCATGAGATAGTGTTATATTCATGTTGTAGCATAGTATAATTGCTAGTGCTAAATTATAGAATGTGCAATGAGACCAATATAGTAGTATGAAAACTTTGGGCTGACCCATTCTGGAACAATCGACTCAGTTGGTGTCTAGGAAGGAAGCCATAGGTGGTTACTTAATTAGGACCTCACTCTCTGAGTGAGGGGTGCCTCCCACCTGCTTTCCTGGCCAATTATTTGATTGTCCTTTATGGTTGAGCTTAATGTTAGTAAGATACTACTATTTGAAAGCCCTCACTAAATTCATAATTAAGTCGTAGTGTTAATTGCTTTAAGCTGAGCCATTCTGAATCAATTGACTAAGTTGGTGTCTAGGAAAGAGGCTACAGGTGGTTATTTAATTAGGACCTTACTAAGTAAGGAGAGCCTCCCATCTGCTTACCTGGCCAACTATTTGATTGACCTCCATGGAAAAGCTAATTGCTGATATAACACTATAAAGGTCCTTCCTTCATGCTTAGATATTATTATGTCAATATCTACGCTAGCTTGTTGTGATTCCCACAAGGCTAGTATTAGGGATTGATATTGTAATATCTTGGTGCATATGATGCATATGGCATATTTTAATATGTTGCCTTGTTGTGATTCCCACAAGGGCAGCATTATTCAAATATGACTGTATAAAAATGAAGGGTTTGACTTAACTAGACACAATAGTTTGTTGTGATTCCCACAAGACTATATGTGTGATAGAGGACAGAATAAAGTTGGAAATTGCATGGGATGCAATTGGAAAGAGTTTCCTACCTTTGAACTTATAAGGGCTTGTTGTGATTCCCACAAGGTCTTTTATAAGGAATTTGGATCTCAACCCCACTAAGAAAATTAGTATTTTCTCGTTCATCATACTTGAGGGTTATGATATTCGATAAAAATAGTGGGAGTAACAATTAGATAAAAGTCCTTGTCTGATTGAATACATGTCATCATGATTGGTCTGCTTATATTAGTGTTCTTTGTGATTATAGATTAATTCTGCAAAAATGGCATCTTCACTCTCACTTAGAGGTATCTTAGATACAAACAAACTGACTGGTCCCAACTATGTGGACTGGTTGAGGAATTTAAAGATTGTTCTCACATAAGAAAAACTTTCCTACATTCTTAAAACCCCTGACCTAGGGTCAGCAGGGAAAGATGCAACTGAGGAGGAATTGGTCACATATCGTATGTAGAAAAATGACAGTTTGACTGTCAAATGTATCATGCTTGCTTCTATGAATAATGAATTACAGAGGCAGCATGATAGCATGGATACTCACTCCATACTCCTTAACTTGAAGGAGTTATATGGTGAGCAGAGCAGAACTGCTAGATATGAGATATCTAAGCAGTTGTTCCGTGCTAGAATGATCGAGGGATCGTCTGTGCAAGACTACTGTTTAAAGGTTATAGACTTGATCACTCGATTGAGTCAACTTGGCTTTGCTATAGACAGTGAGCTCAGTCAGGATTTGATCCTGCAATCACTACCCGACTCATTCTCATAGTTTGTTGTGAATTATCACATGAACAAACTGAATTCCTCCCTGCCTAAGCTTCTAAATATGCTGAAAACAGCAGAGTCTCACATCAAGAAGGACAAGGGTCCGATCCTTCTTGTTGGTGAGAGCTCAAAGAAGAAAACGGGCAACAAGGGTTCAAAGAAAAAATTAAACCCTAAGAGTCGCATCAAAAAGAAGAAGGAAAAGAAAATCTCTGGACCCGGTACCTGTTTCCACTGCGGCAAGACGGGGCATTGGAAAAGGAACTGCAAGAGCTTTCTTGCAAGTGTGAAGCCTGATGCAAGTGTTGCATCAAAAGCTATGTTTTTATTACATGCCAATATGACATTAAGTTCTTCTGATTCTAATTCATGGGTATTGGATACCGGTTGTGGTTCTCACATATGCAAATCTTTGCATGGACTGCAGAAAATTAGAAGTCTGAAGAAAGGTGACTTCGAGCTATATGGCGCTGGAGGAGAATCCATCCAGGCTGAAGCTGTTGGCACCTACATACTAGAGCTACCCTCCGGGAAGTTCTTGAAGCTAGAAGACTGTTATTTTATGCCAAAAATCATTAGAAATGTAATTTCAATTCCTTTGTTGCTTAAGAAAGGATTCGAAATAAATGGAAAGAGCAATGGTTGCTCTATTTCTTTATCTAATGAGTATTATTATCATGGCACTATGGAAAATGGTCTTTTAGTATTATGTCTTAATAATGTTATGTTTCATATTGGCAAAGATAATAAAAGAAAAAGAGAGAATATTAATAATACCCTCCTCTAGCATTACCGATTAGGTCATATTAGTGAGACAAGGTTACACAAGTTGTATAAAGATAAATTCTTTGATCTTTATGATTTTGAATCATTAGGAACTTGTGAATCTTGTCTTATGGGTAAAATGACCAAGTCTCCATTCTCGGGACATGGAGAAAGGGCAAGTGAGTTGTTAGAACTCGTACATACTGATGTGTGCGGTCCTATATCAACTCCAGCTAGAGGTGAATACTCTTACTTCATCACATTTACTGATGACTTATCAAGGTTCGGTTTTGTGTATCTAATGAAACATAAATCCGAAGCCTTTGATAAATTTAAAGAGTGTCAAAGTATGGTCGAAAAACAAACTGGGAAGTGTATTAAAATCTTTCGATCTGATCGAGGAGGAGAATACCTTTCTAGTGAATTTTTAGACTATCTTAAATTAAAGGGTATACTCTCTGAATGGACACCTCCATATACGCCACAATTAAATGGTGTAGCTGAAAGGAGGAATCGTACCTTATTAGATATGGTACGGTCCATGATGTGCTTCACAAATCTTCCAATTTTCTTCTGGGGACATGCCCTAGAAACTGCTGCATTAGTATTAAATAGAGTACCATCTAAGTCTGTATCTAGCACTCCATATGAGATATGGAAAGAAAAGAAACCTAATCTTAAGTATCTTAAGATATGGGGTTGTCATGCTTATGTCAAAAGAAATTTTGGACATAAGCTAAGTGCTAGATCGGACAAGTGTACATTTATAGGTTATCCTAAAGACAGTTTAGGATATATCTTCTATGATCCTACCGAATAAAAGGTATTTGTTGCTAGGCATGCCACTTTCTTGGAAAAAAAGTTTTTCTTAGAAAAGGACAAGGATAGAAGAATTGAACTTGATGAAGTTCAAGACCTACAAGGTGAGACACATAATAATCCTCAACCAGATGTACCCATGGAAGAGGTACAGCCACTACACACTACTCCTCTCCGAAGGTCAGAAAGAGTGCGAAATGCACCTGAGAGGTATGGATTTATCATTGAGAATGATGAAGCCCACATCATTGATAACGATGACCCTCTGATCTATTCGGAAGCTGTCAAGAGTAGAAACTCTGACAGATGGCTGGACGCCATGAAATCCGAGATAGATTCTATGTATACAAACTAAGTGTGGACTTTGGTTGATGCACCTGAGGGAGTGATTCCAATTGGGTGCAAATGGATATACAAGAAGAAGATAGGTACTGATGGCCAAGTAGAAACCTACAAGGCCAGGCTAGTGGCAAAAGGTTTCAGGCAAAAACAAGGTATTGATTATGATGAAACTTTTTCGCCAGTAGCTATGCTCAAATCTATTCGGATTATGCTTGCTATAGCTGCATACTATGATTATGAGATCTGGCAGATGGATGTCAAAACCGCCTTTCTTAATGGTCACCTTGAGGAAGAGATTTATATGACACAGCCAGAGGGATTTGTCTCAAGAGGGAGAGCAAATCAAGTATGTAGGCTTAAGAAATCCATTTATGGATTAAAGCAGGCATCTAGGAGTTGGAACATCCATTTTGACATGATAGTCAAAGAGTTTGGCTTCATTAAAAATATAGATGAACTTTGTGTGTACAAGAAGACTAGTGGGAGTGCTATTGTCTTCTTGATATTATATGTGGACGATATATTGGTCATTGGAAATGATGTTCCAATGATGCAATCGGTCAAGACTTGGTTATCAAAGAAATTTTCCATGAAAGACTTGGGTGAAGCATCCTATATACTTGGTATAAGGATCTATGATAGTCAACTTTAAAGACCACGCAATAGCACGTATCTAGTAGGATAGTGATTACGGGTATCGATCCACAGGGATTGGGGTATAGTTGTTTTTTTTCTTGAAAATAAAAATATTTAAAAGGAAGAATTTGTGAAGACTATTAAACTAAGCAATTAAATAAAAGAAAATGCAATTAAAGGGATATCAGTTTAGGAGAACCTAGGGCAAGGAATTCACCACTAACATCGGAACAAGGATTGATTATATTTTATTTCGTTCTTGGATTAACATGCAAATTGGCTACAAGCCTAATAAGCATTTAAATAAAAATTCACAAAAGTAATTTGGGCATAATCCATCTTCGGTTGGCATGAAATGTCTACCCTAATCTAAGGTGGTAGCACATCGCATCTTCCCTAAGCATGGACTATCTTATATTTACCTAGTGATCATGAAGAACAGTTGTATAAACATCATATTTAAAATCACAGAAATTAAATATGAGATGAAATAAAATATTCATTAGAAGCAAAATAAGGTTTATACAACTCCAAGAATAGAAATCAAAATATAAAACCCTTATCCCTTTGTTAGGGCTGCATCCAGCCCTAGAGAGGAGATCAGCCCTGCATGGAGTTGTGGGTGGCAGCAGCAGCACAGCAGCGGGCTCCCATCCCTTTCTTCTCTTTTCTGATTCCTTCCTCCCTTTCTCTCCTCCTTATTTTTTATTTCTCTGGTACTCGGCCTGCGAGGAGATGAGATCATGGGATCCGTCTCAACCCCCTTTTATAGCTTCACCAGCGAAGAGATAAGGTCGAGGAACGGCTGCCGCGTGCGTAGAGGATGAAACCGACGCTGCTTCCACGCGGAGGAGATGCGGACGAAAGCCTTGGACGCGGGATGAAACGCTTGATTTTCGGAGAGGTTAATCCTCTATTCTGTTGGGATGCAGGGGCTGTTTGGATGAGAGAAATCCGGAAGAAGACGTGGCTGCAAATGCTTTGATCCGAAGAGCTGGATGATGCGAACGTTGAGAAGATCCCGGATCTGTTAAAGCGTGGAAACGGCTAGCAGTTGGGAAAAGGATGAGCTGGGAGCTGATACATTGATTCGCTGGATCCGTGAAGCTTACCGAACGGCTAGATTGGTTGAAAATCTGCTGGGAGCGAAAGGAAAGGAGTTGCTTTGATTCGTGATGAAGAGGAGATGATTTAGGAGCAGGGGATGTGAAGTAATCGATTGATTAGTTGCAATTTGTTGAGAATTTTGTTCTTCTCAGCTGAAACAGAGGATTCGGTTTGGGAACAGGGGAGTTGGTTTTGCTGTTGGGATGAGGTGGTTCCGAAAGCTTTGGAATCGGTTGTAGCTGGGAGCTAATCCGGAGGCTGATGAGAGCTGATGCCGTTTAGGAGTGATCCGGAAGAGGCCAACGGAAGTAGAGAAGATCACAGAGAAACAGGGGAGTTATCCGTGGGTGGTTATCATCGCGAATGGGATCTAGCGGAAGCTGGGATGGATTAAGTCAGAACAGGGGAGTTTGTTCGGATACGGGAGAGTGATCAAGGGATGATAGATTATGATGGGATGAGATCTGGGAGATGTGTTTGCGGAATGGGATGTTTCCGTGAAGTCTGGGAAGTTCGGTTGGCTGCCGAAGAATAGGATTAATCCAAAGGTGCTGGGAATTCCGTTCGTGGGATTAATCCAAAGGACGGTGGAGCGTTTAGAAGATTGTGGTTTTGTTTTGTTTAAACTGAGAAGTTCGGACGTGTGATCTGAGAGGATGCATCTGGGAATATGCGGTTAGAAGGAATAGAGCATGGATCTCGGATGAAGTTGAAGAAGCTGGGAGGTTGACGATGAAGACGGGATGTTTGGTAGAGAGACGTGGAGGAGGTTGGTGTTGCTGGTAAAGAATGCATGAGGTGCATCGCGGAAGGTAAGAAATGCTGGGAAAAATTTGGATTCGGTGATGTGTGACCTCATCCGTGGGTAGGCTGGGATTAAGAGGGGTTTAAACTTGGACACGGGGAGACAATGGGAAGGGCTTTTATTTTGCTAAGTTAGAAAGCTTGGTGCACATGGGGAAGATGACGTGGACATCGGAAGGCTATATGCTTAATTTCTAAGTACTTAAAAGGTGACGTGGACATGGGTTCAGCTGCAACCGCAACCTGCACAAATTAGTTCAGACATTATCCCAATTAGTTCGATTCGATCTGCACATATTAGAATTGACCAATAAAATCAAGCAAATTCGAATTATTTTTAATAATGCCATGATGAAGGGGAACACATTTTCTTATGTTAAATTCACTAAATATATGAATTAAAATAATGATAAGTGCTATGAATAATATATTAATTTATGCATTATTTAGCACTTATCACACCCCCCAACCTACATTTTGCTAGTCCTCAAGCAAAATAAAATAAAACTAACTCACTTTCGCAGGAATCGCGATTGCATTTACCGTATGCAATAAGGCTTTAAACCCCTAGGTGGCCCTAGTGGACGAGTTTTGTCTCGTGAGGGTTTCCGGCTCAGATACCCACAAACTGTAGTCGAAGGAATTTATTTTATTGATTTATAAAATCTAATTTCAAATGCATAAGTGCCAATAATTTCAAAAGCACACAAAGTTTTATTACTAAGTCAGCCCAAATCCTAGGTCAAGATGCAACTTAAGTTGAAGTTATTAAGTTTCCGTTAGAGAGTTGTAAGGCTAATTTATACTCGGGTGCTCGGTGATATCTGGACCATACACAAGCTAAGGCTTTAGATTCTCCAAAATACTGCTAAAACTAGTAGTTTCCAAGAATTGGTCAGATAAGACTTAATCACTGATTCAAAATCATCCTATCTTGCAGGATTTCGAGAGTTGTGGATGTTTACTTTAATACCTCATGGGCTTTATCTGTAATATTCCAGTTTACTCGAACTTTTACAACGATGGCTTTCACACTATCGTCTTTTTCAAGGTCAATATTATTTTCTCTTTTTCTCTTTCATTTTTTTTTTTTGAGATTTAATTTTTTTTTTTTGATTTTGTATTTATAAATAAATTATGCACTTTTACTCTTGAAATGATTCCTCCATGTAGCGAGCATTCAGTCAACACTCCCACACCAGATGGCGTAAGGTGTTGGGCATCAAGACTCCCCTACGGACCTATGCTCGGGTTCCTCATCACAAGCCCGCTGACCTTTGACAATAGGTAGCCCTTTTCGATGTACCTGACTAAATTCACCCTTTTTTTTTTTTAACAGTAAATACGGGATAATAGTGAATTAGATAGAAATGATTCATCAGGACTCAAGGTTGCTACTAGACTTAGTAACATAATGTTGAACCTAATCCTTAGAAGTGCAGGCCACGTGTGTTGTGAAATTCCAAAGTAAAAATTATCTTACAACTCGCTAAAAGAATTTTTAATAAAAAGAACTCAAATTGACTTACTCCTGACTAGTTATTGGGCTTTTTTAAATTTTATATACTTTGTGTGTTTATCATTTCAGTATTAAAGCATAGAAATTAGGTTTTTTATTTTTTGAAATTCACTTTTTTTTTTAAAATTCACTTAAAAATGTAAAAATGCGAAAAATTTCTTCAAAAATTCGAATCCTATACCCCCCAACCTAGATCAGACATTGTCCTCAATGTTTTTTTTTTTTTTGCTTAATTTTTTTTGAATATTATATTATTATTTTTATTGTTTTATATTTTTTTTTTTGGACGAAAATATGATGCATATGGAGGATAGAAGCATTTTACCGTAGTTGCATCAGTAATATGAGGGATCCTGTTAAGAAAATAAAAAAATGCGACAAGAAAATATGCAAAAATAACCTACGAGAATTGGGTTGCCTCCCAACAAGCGCTAAGTTTAACGTCTTCAGCCAGACGCAGTGCATCCTTATCAAATCATACCGGGTTCATGCGGAGTTCTCCAAGGAAGAAAATTTGTGGAAAACTGATTGTCGGACACAAAGTTAACTGTTTCTATGGCCTTGTCTATATCAAAGTCAGAATGGGCCAAGTATGTTTTCAGAGGGTCATCTGCTAAAATATAAGGAAAGGCTTCTTCTGCAAGATCGTCCATTTTATCTATTAGGAAGCACTCAACTTCCTTTGCGGGTTGATCAGAGGCACGAAATATATTTAACCTGACCTTCATATTTCCAAAGGATATATTCATCACCCCAGTTCTACAATTTATACTCGCATTGGCTGTAGCTAAAAAGGGACGACCTAGAATCATAGGGATCTGTTTCTTAAGATTAGGCACAGGTTCCATATCAAGGACGATAAAATCGACTGGGAAATAGAATTTGTCTACCTTGACTAGGACGTCTTCAATTGTTCCTCGTGGTATTTTTACAGATCGATCAGCCAATTGAAGGGATACCGAGGTTGGTTTTAACTCACCTAACCCAAGTTTCTCATAAACTGAGTAAGGTAAAATGTTGACACTTGCCCCTAGATCTAAGAGTGCTCGATCAATGAAATTATTTCCTAAGACACAGGAGATGGTGGGAGCACCAGGATCTTTGAATTTTGGAGGGGTGTTGTGTTGGAGAATAGAACTAACTTGCTCAGTTAGGAAGACCTTTTTAGGCACATGTGTCCTAGATTTTCGTTTTTGGGTACAAAGGTCTTTGAGAAATTTGGCATAGGAGGGAACTTGTCTAATAGCATCAAGGAGTGGGAGGTTGATTTTAACTTGTTTGAAAATCTCCATCATCTCCTCTAGTGAAGTTTCCTTTTTGCCAAAGGGAGAGGGTGAATTAAGAGCTTCAGGAAATGGGACTTTTGGAATACGAGTTTGGGCCGAAGCTGGAAGAGCTGAAGAAGAAGAAGGTTTTGGATTTTCATGTGATATATTTTGCTCTTCCTTTTTACCTTCCTTATTGTTATCCTCCCCAATCTCATTGTCTACTACACGTTCACTCCTTAGGGTAGTCAGAGCATTGGCCTGTTCATGAGGAATTGTATTCGGTTGATTTTCTTGAGCCATGTATTGTCCCCTAGGATTACTCACTGGTTGGCTTGGAAGCTTTCCTTCCTCTCGCTTGTTCAGTGCATTAGCTAGTTGCCCCATTTGGGATTCTAGCTTGGCGATAGATTGCGTGTGAGAGTGCACCAATTGTGTAATGGTTTCCAAACCTTGAAGGGAGGTCAACACTTTCTCCTCAAAGGCTGTGTTTCTTTGGGGTGCTGGAGGAGTGTGTTGAAATTGAGTCGAAGGACGGTAGGGATTAACATTCTGGAATGGTTGAAAGTTTTGGGAATAAGGCTGGGAAGTATTGGAAGTTTGCTGCTTCCAAGAGAAATTTGGATGGTTGCGCCACCCCGGGTTATAAGTATTGGAAAATGGGTCATTACCCGGTCGGGATTGTGTTTGGGCAGCATTTACTTGTTCTTGCACAAATTCGGGGAATTGTGCTGCCGAAGGACACTCAAAGACAGTGTGAGATGGACTAGAACAGAGAGTACATAGTTGTGCTTGGTGAAAGTTTGGAAGCTGTTCTCTAGACATTAGCTGGTCCAATTTGCGGGATAGTGCATCTACTTTCTCAGATAGACCTATGGACTGGCTAACTTCATATATGGTCCCTTTTTGTTGAGAACTCGGGGGTGCTTGACGAGCGGAGGAGGCATGGTGGAGGGAATTTTCATTAAGGTTCTCAAATAATTGCCATGCCTCATGCTCACTTTTAAGCATGAAAGTACCCCCACAAGAGGCATCAACCATTTGACGGTTTCGTTCAGACAATCCGTCATAAAAACATTGCACTAATTGCCATTTGGGTATTTGATGATGCGGGCATTTTCGGAGTAAATCTCTAAATTTTTCCCAGGTTTCATGAAATTCTTCTCCGTCAGATTGGGAGAAGCTCGTGATCGCACGCCGAAATTGGTTCGTTCTTCCTATGGGAAAATATTTTTTCAAAAATTCATGTTGCATTTGAGCCCATGAAAGAATGGAATTGGCTTCTAATGAATGGAGCCATTGTTTAGCTCTATCCTTAAGGGAAAAAGGAAACAGCCTAAGTTTCAGAGCATCATCAGTGAAGTTCTGAATTTTGACAGTAGTGCAGATCTCAAGGAACTCATCCAAATGTTTGTATGGGTCTTCATTATTGAGTCCATAAAAAGAGGAAAGCATTTGGATGACACTAGACTTAATTTCAAATTGCATAGCAGCAGTGGTATCAGGTAGTCGGATACAAAATGGAGAGGTATAAATAGAAGGAGTGAAGTACTCCTTTAGGAGTTTGGGTTGTTCTTCAGCCATCTCTATAAGTGGTGTAGATCCTATGGTTCTATAGGTCCGGATTTCGGCTCGAAGGGTCCTAATAGAACGCTCTATTTCAGGGTCAAAAGGTGCTAATTCGGGAGATCTGGAACGACACCCTAGCATACACTAATACTCCTCTGATCAGTACAGTCAAGCATGCACTAAAAAGAAAAACACATCAATTCCTTAAGTTCACCCTAAAATCACTAGACAGCTCCTAACTGGTTTGAAGAGGGCACCTAAGCCTCCAATCCGGTCTAATGACTGAGCTGACCAGGTAAGCTCCCAGGTAAGTGGGGGGGTCACGATGCGTTGCAAAGGTCCCACTTAAAAACCACTTGCCTCGAACAGATGAACTGTCTCCCTTAAAGGGACAAAGCTTGCCTAGACATCAACTGAGCCACAGAGCGAAATTGGTGCAACTTTCGGTGATCTTCGTCCTATTGAGCTCGAATGTCCCTAGGGGCCAACGTCTAATTGATTTTAATTAAGATGAAAGCTATGTGAGAATTGATTTACCTAGTTTGGGCAAGAATCTGGTGATGAAATCCAGTTCTTATCTTGTTGGGGTGATTGCCCTTACTATGTGCAAATTAATTGGTGTATGTGTATCAAGCATGCATTCACACTTTTGCTGAATTTAAAATCAAACAATCACCATACAAGAAAATTTAAATAAGAAAGGTTTAGATGTTACCGACGGGAATTTCTCCAGCAAAAATTTTTTACTTTAGAGCAAACCTTTACAGCCTCCCTTTTTCAATAGTTCCTATTTCTGATTGTCCCAAACTTCCTCTTTGGTTCCTGATCAAATAAAAATCAAAAATTAGTAAAGGAGAGAAAAGAGATAAGAGAAATAACAAAAATAGAAAATATTTTTATTATATATTTTTTTGAAAGTTTTTTTTTTATAAAAAGAAAAACAACTATGCTAACAATCCCCGGCAACGGCGCCAAAAATTGATAGTCAACTTTAAAGACCACGCAATAGCACGTATCTAGTAGGATAGTGATTACGGGTATCGATCCACAGGGATTGGGGTATAGTTGTTTTTTTTCTTGAAAATAAAAATATTTAAAAGGAAGAATTTGTGAAGACTATTAAACTAAGCAATTAAATAAAAGAAAATGCAATTAAAGGGATATCAGTTTAGGAGAACCTAGGGCAAGGAATTCACCACTAACATCGGAACAAGGATTGATTATATTTTATTTCGTTCTTGGATTAACATGCAAATTGGCTACAAGCCTAATAAGCATTTAAATAAAAATTCACAAAAGTAATTTGGGCATAATCCATCTTCGGTTGGCATGAAATGTCTACCCTAATCTAAGGTGGTAGCACATCGCATCTTCCCTAAGCATGGACTATCTTATATTTACCTAGTGATCATGAAGAACAGTTGTATAAACATCATATTTAAAATCACAGAAATTAAATATGAGATGAAATAAAATATTCATTAGAAGCAAAATAAGGTTTATACAACTCCAAGAATAGAAATCAAAATATAAAACCCTTATCCCTTTGTTAGGGCTGCATCCAGCCCTAGAGAGGAGATCAGCCCTGCATGGAGTTGTGGGTGGCAGCAGCAGCACAGCAGCGGGCTCCCATCCCTTTCTTCTCTTTTCTGATTCCTTCCTCCCTTTCTCTCCTCCTTATTTTTTATTTCTCTGGTACTCGGCCTGCGAGGAGATGAGATCATGGGATCCGTCTCAACCCCCTTTTATAGCTTCACCAGCGAAGAGATAAGGTCGAGGAACGGCTGCCGCGTGCGTAGAGGATGAAACCGACGCTGCTTCCACGCGGAGGAGATGCGGACGAAAGCCTTGGACGCGGGATGAAACGCTTGATTTTCGGAGAGGTTAATCCTCTATTCTGTTGGGATGCAGGGGCTGTTTGGATGAGAGAAATCCGGAAGAAGATGTGGCTGCAAATGCTTTGATCCGAAGAGCTGGATGATGCGAACGTTGAGAAGATCCCGGATCTGTTAAAGCGTGGAAACGGCTAGCAGTTGGGAAAAGGATGAGCTGGGAGCTGATACATTGATTCGCTGGATCCGTGAAGCTTACCGAACGGCTAGATTGGTTGAAAATCTGCTGGGAGCGAAAGGAAAGGAGTTGCTTTGATTCGTGATGAAGAGGAGATGATTTAGGAGCAGGGGATGTGAAGTAATCGATTGATTAGTTGCAATTTGTTGAGAATTTTGTTCTTCTCAGCTGAAACAGAGGATTCGGTTTGGGAACAGGGGAGTTGGTTTTGCTGTTGGGATGAGGTGGTTCCGAAAGCTTTGGAATCGGTTGTAGCTGGGAGCTAATCCGGAGGCTGATGAGAGCTGATGCCGTTTAGGAGTGATCCGGAAGAGGCCAACGGAAGTAGAGAAGATCACAGAGAAACAGGGGAGTTATCCGTGGGTGGTTATCATCGCGAACGGGATCTAGCGGAAGCTGGGATGGATTAAGTCAGAACAGGGGAGTTTGTTCGGATACGGGAGAGTGATCAAGGGATGATAGATTATGATGGGATGAGATCTGGGAGATGTGTTTGCGGAATGGGATGTTTCCGTGAAGTCTGGGAAGTTCGGTTGGCTGCCGAAGAATAGGATTAATCCAAAGGTGCTGGGAATTCCGTTCGTGGGATTAATCCAAAGGACGGTGGAGCGTTTAGAAGATTGTGGTTTTGTTTTGTTTAAACTGAGAAGTTCGGACGTGTGATCTGAGAGGATGCATCTGGGAATATGCGGTTAGAAGGAATAGAGCATGGATCTCGGATGAAGTTGAAGAAGCTGGGAGGTTGACGATGAAGACGGGATGTTTGGTAGAGAGACGTGGAGGAGGTTGGTGTTGCTGGTAAAGAATGCATGAGGTGCATCGCGGAAGGTAAGAAATGCTGGGAAAAATTTGGATTCGGTGATGTGTGACCTCATCCGTGGGTAGGCTGGGATTAAGAGGGGTTTAAACTTGGACACGGGGAGACAATGGGAAGGGCTTTTATTTTGCTAAGTTAGAAAGCTTGGTGCACATGGGGAAGATGACGTGGACATCGGAAGGCTGTATGCTTAATTTCTAAGTACTTAAAAGGTGACGTGGACATGGGTTCAGCTGCAACCGCAACCTGCACAAATTAGTTCAGACATTATCCCAATTAGTTCGATTCGATCTGCACATATTAGAATTGACCAATAAAATCAAGCAAATTCGAATTATTTTTAATAATGCCATGATGAAGGGGAACACATTTTCTTATGTTAAATTCACTAAATATATGAATTAAAATAATGATAAGTGCTATGAATAATATATTAATTTATGCATTATTTAGCACTTATCAATCTATAGAGATAGATCTAAAAGGATGTTAGGTTTGTCCCAGTCTAGATACATTGATAATGTGCTGAAAAGGTTCAGCATGGCTGGAAGTAAGAAAGGTTTCTTACCCATAGGACATGGCATACAACTCTCTAGGAAGATGTCTCCTAAGACATCTGAAGAGAGGAATAGAATGAGTTCTATTTCCTATGCTTCGGCAGTAGGGTCGATCATGTATGCTATGTTATGTACCAGGCCTGATGTAGCTTATGCCTTAGGTATGGTAAGTAGATTTCAGGCAGATCCCGGAGAGGATCATTGGAAAATTATGAAAAATATTCTCAAATACTTGAGAAGGACTAGAGATGTTTTTTTGATTTATGGAGGATCAGAATTGAAACTAGAAGGCTATTCAGATTCTAGCTTTCAATCTGATCCAGATGATAGCAAGTCAATCTCTGGATATATCTTCACTTTGAATGGTGGAGCTGTGAGTTGGAAAAGTTTCAAACAGCAAACTGTAGCTGACTCAACTACTGAGGCAGAATACATAGCTGTTAGTGAAGCTACTAAGGAAGCAGTCTGGATGAAGAAGTTCATCACAGAGCTGGGTATAGTTCCTGAGATTGCCGGACCAGTCCCAGTTTATTGCGATAACACTGGAGCTGTTGCACAGGCTAAGGAACCAAGGTCTCATCATAGATCCAAGCACATTTTGAGATGCTTCCACCTTGTTCGAGAGATAATCGAAAGACAAGACATCAAGATTGAACGAGTAGACACAAAGAACAATATAACAGACCCATTTACTAAAGCTCTACCACAGCAGCAATTCAATCGTCACCTCGATTGTATGGGGTTAAAATATAAGGGCGATTGGCTTTAGTGCAAGTGGGAGATTGAAAGAGTAGATGCCCTATAAGCCAATCATTTGATGGGTTTCTCTTTGTAATCCCCCAAATCATGTACTTTGACACTCGATATATATCAATAAAGGCATTGTGTTTCATCATTTGCTGCTTATCTATTTTATTATTGGATGATAAACCCCATAAATTAGGACATTGATTTTAGGGTTATGATGAGATCATACCAGTGAGACCTAAAATCCTAAAATTCTAATTTAGAATATTCCCAGTGAAATTGGTATATTGAGTCGGGGATCAATATTACCGGAAAGACTGGCACATCTTATGTATGCTCAATGTAGAGGGTGATTGATCTCACAATCACTTGTGTGAGACACTAATACAAAGATGTGGGTGCTCATTAGAGGAATGAGTTCACTGAAATGACCAGCCATGAGAACATCTTATGGATTCTTACTTAATTATCAAAAGATGGTTCTCATAGTGGGAGTTGTGCAAGTGATCCTTAGACCTGAGATCACCATGGTACCTTGTGCACTTGAAGCTATGTTTTGGTTTACCCTCATTCACGACATTGCGTTGTGTACGGGGTATTCTGGATATGGTGGATTTTGTACGAAGGTTGTGAGTAGGTCAACAAGGAATCAGTCACTTCTAGTAAGAGAAGGTAACATCCTACTTACTCTAAACTTATGATGATTCAAGAAGCCTTTGATCAAAGCAAAATGAATATTAGAAAGAGTTTCTAATGTTTCATTGTTTGAATTATCATATAAAAGATTGAGAGAGATATGAATAAGTGATTGAGTTTGATATTGATCCATACTCATGCACTTATTCAGGATGTAGTATGACTGAGGGATTGAATTGCACAGTAACTTGCCACTGAAGGGTATGTTTGGATTTGTCCAATACATTCCTCATCTTCCGGGTAGACATGATACGTTGCTAGACGTCAATCATGTCTTGTGGGTTGATCGGATCCAAGAGTTTGATTAGATCAAAGCATCAGAAAGGTTCTGATTTCTAAGTCAGGTTTAGCACTAAATTTGAACCTAAATTGGATTAGAGGTATTCTAATCAGATTAGGTCAACTTGCACCTGCACCTACTGCTGGCTAAGATAAGGAACCCAATGGGTCACACACAAGGGAATTGATCAAGGGTCTAATTGGATTAGATCATGTTTGCAAGATGAACATGCTAGCACGTGTTGCAAACTCTAGCTCCTGATTCAAATTAAATTCGAATCTGATTCTTAGGTTAGGTTGATCTAATATGATTAGATCATGACCTAATGTGGGTTAGCCAAGAGTTGGAACCCATTTGGCTTTAATTAGACCTGATTTGATTAGGTTTAATGTTTTCTTTAAGTTGGTTAAACCCAATTGGATTGGGTTTGATAGGGCCTTCACTTCTGGACCATTGGATCACTCCCTGGATGAAGGATCTGGTCCACTGGTTGGTGCCTTCATCTGGACCATTGGATGGTTTTCTGGATGGAGGATCTGGTCCACTTGTTGGCGCCTTCATCTGGACCATTGGATGGTTTCCTGGATGAAGGATCTGGTCCACTGGTTGGCGCCTTCATCTGGACCATTGGATGAATTTCTGGATGAAGGATCTGGACCATTGGTCAGCGCCTGAATCTGGACCACTGGATGGCTCTCTGGATGAAAGATCTGGACCGTTGCTCAGCGCCTGAATCTGGACCATCGGTGATGGCATCTTGCTTCTGGACCATTGGATGGCACCCTGGATGATGATGCCTTGATCTGGACCATTAGATGATGCCTAGATCTGGACCATTGGCTTTGGTTCACTGCATTTGGGCCCTTAGATCATCAGGATTTAAGAGGAAGACATGAGAAAGAAGTTGATACACCCTTCTCCTTAGCACCCCATCATGATGGGATGCCTCTCTTGGCACATGCCTCATCATGATGAGGTGTGTGGATGGGATGCATCCCTTTATGATGCATCCCTCCATCTCTTATAAATAAGGAGGTGCCTTGGGGTTCTAAAGATCATCCAAGAAAAAGCCTCTCCTTCTCTCTCCCTTATCCCTTCTTTCTTACAAGCCTCTCTCTTTTGTCCTAACCCAAGACAAGAGGGTTTTCTTTAGGACAAAAAGGCTAGTGAATATTTTAGAGGTAGAAAGGAAGAAGGAAGTGAAGGAAAATCAGCCAATTAAATCCTTTGGAAGGATTGAACAATTAGAATCAAGTTTTGGTGGAGCTAGAGTCTTGAACCCATTTCTGTGTGGATCAACATCGGAGGGTGAACATTTGGGCACCTTAGGACATCTTCAGACATATTGGATATAGCGTGATAGGTATTCTTCTATACCAAGATTATATTTTCTACATTATTTGGTTATACTATTAAGGCGATCTTGGCTTATTAGGGTTTCATATAATAGGTTTTATAAGAAAATTTTATAATCCCGTATCTTCCGCTGCGCCCTAGGGCACTGGAAAACCCAACAGTGGTATCAGAGCCACCCTTAATCAGTTTAACCAAATGATAATACATGCTATTATCTTGATGCTATGAGATAGCTAGTGTTAACCCCCTAATGGATTTTGATGAATACAAAACACTAGAGTAAAATTCCATTATATCTTAACAATTCAATTGAGAAATTCGTGTGTTTTATTTAGAATATTGTTAAGAAATGTCTAGGCAAGTTCCCATAATTTTTATGAATTTATTGAAGAATATTTTGAGCTAAAGAAAAAGTTCAGGGACAGCCGAGACGTCTCCTGATAGTTTCAGAGACGTCTCTGGCACAAGCAGGAAGAACTGGCACACTTGGAGACGTCCCCGGCTCCTGTCGAGTCGTCCCCGCGTTAGCGGAGTCGACTCTCTCAGTAGTGGAGTCGACTCTCTCAGTGGCGGCAGAAAGACGCTTTTCAAGGGATATGCGCGAGACGTCCCCGCTGTACGCGGAGTCGTCCCCGCAAGCAAAAAGGAGACTTCCCGAGTCGTCCCTAAGATGGCGGAGACGGCTCTCTCAGGGTTTTCCAGAGAATGTTTTTTTTCGGTGATAAGGAAGCGGAGTCGACCCTGAGAAAGCGGAGTCGTCCCCACGCATAAAGTGCAGACAAGCGGAGACGTCCCCTGATAGAGCGGAGTCGACTCTCTCAGGGAATTCCAGAGGACATAATTTTCGGAGATAAAGAAGCGGAGTCGTCCCCAAAGCAGCGGAGTCGTCCCCACTCAAAAAGCGCTAACACGCCGAGACGTCCCCGTAAAGTGCCGAGTCGACCCCAGATAAAGTAAAAAGTAAAATCCTATAGGCGAGACGTCTCTCGTTGTAGCGGAGACGTCCCCGGAGCGCCTGGGACGCGACTGACAGCTTTTCAGGTTTGATTTGAATTTCAAATCTTCTCTACTTTATCTCTAACGGCTATATTTGCTTTTTGGGCTATAAAAGGGAGCTCTTAAGTGCTTCTCAACAACTCTTTACCAACCAAAAGCAAAATCATTCAAGAGAGAAGTTAGAAAGAAAAGCTCAAGGGAGTGAGTGCATTCAAGAAAGGAAATCAAGTGCTTACAAGTCTCCCAAGCGATTTCAAGCTCAACCACTCTTGTGTGCTCGGGATTCAAAGCTCACACCCAACCCTACGCGTCCCACATCGGAAGAATCAACATCTCCCACGCTTCCAACGGCAAAAAGATTCTTCCGGGTTTCATTGTTCATAAGTGCTATATTTGCTTTCTAGAGCTTTTATATCCTTTTGTACACTCTTTTATTGTGGTGCTTGTACCAGTCAAGGGACTTGGAACAAGGGAAAGGGCGTCCCAAGCCTAAGAGAAATTGGGGGTTTTGGGTTTGTTGTGAGCCCGGTGTAAAACAACGAGTTGGGTAGTGAACTCGCAAAACTACCGTACTGTAATCTTGGATTATAGTGGAAATTCCCAAGGCGCTTTGGGGAGTGGATGTAGGAGCGGTGAAGGCTCCGAACCACTATAAAACCGTGTGTTTGTGGTTGTCTCTTCTTATCGCTTTATCTTTGCTTTAGTTCATATATTTGTGTGTTTTATTTTTAAATTAGCCAAAAAGTTTTAAAACACCCAATTCACCCCCCTCTTGGGTGACCATCTCTGGGCAACAAGTGGTATCAGAGCCAGTGCTCTTATATTCCTTGAAAGACCTAACCGTCTTAGCCAAAGATCTAGATGGCAACACCCTTTAACAATGTTCCAGCCGAGGGGCAAGCAACCAATAGACCTCCACTCTTCAATGGGACAAATTATACCTATTGGAAGACTAGAATGAGAATCTTCATTCAAGCACAAGACTATGCCTTGTGGAGGGTTATAGTCAAGGGACCACAAGAACCATCACATGTGGTCAATGGCATTCGAGTTCCCAAACCTGAGGAGGATTGGGATGAGAATGATGATAGGATGGCTCAACTCAATTCTAGAGCCATGAACTTATTATTTTGTTCCTTAGATGTAAATGAGTTTAATAGAGTCTCCACATGTACTTCCGCTAAGGAAATATGGGATAGGCTTGAAGTTACCCACGAGGGTACAAATCAAGTCAAAGAGTCCAAAGTGAACATTCTAGTTCACAAGTATGAATTGTTTAAGATGGAACCTAGTGAAACCATCACATGCATGTTTACACGTTTTACCGAAATTATTAATGGCCTAAAAAGCTTGGGCAAATCTTACACTAACCCCGAACTTGTGAGTAAAATTCTCAGGTCACTGCCAAAAGCATGGGAAGCAAAGGTCACGGCGATTGTAGAAGCCAAAGACCTCAACACCTTGGGGCTAGAACAACTCTTGGCTCAT